>NC_064810.1:135659665-135700586 GCF_023721935.1 Panthera uncia
TCCAACTCTACAAGCATCATAATGGCAATAAATTCCTATCTTTCAGTAATCACTCTAAACGTCAATGGACTCAATCAAAAGACAAAGATAACAGAATGGATAAGAAAACAAGATCCATCTATATGCTGTTTACTAGAGACCCACTTTACACCTAAAGACACCTTCAGATTGAAAATAAGGGGATGGAGAACCATCTATCATGCTAATGGTCAACAAAAGAAAGCCGGAGTAGCCATACTTATAGCAGACAATCTAGACTTTAAAATAAAGACCGTATCAAGAGCTGCAGAAGGGCATTATATCATAATCAAGGGGTCTATCCACCAAGAAGACCTAACAGTTGCAAACATTTATGTGCCAAATGTGGGAAAACCCAAATATATAAATCAATCACAAATATAAACAAAATCATTGATAGTAATACCTTAATAGTAGAAGACTTCAACACCCCACTCACAGCAATGGACAGATCATCTAATCAAAAAATCAACAAGGAAACAATGGCTTTGAATGACACACTGGACCAGATAGACTTCACAGATACATTCAGAACCTTTCATCCTAAAGCAGCAGAATATACATTCTTCTTCAGTGCACATGGAATGTTCTCCAGAATATACCATATACTGTGGCACAAATCAGCCCTAAGTAAGTACAAAAAGATGGAGATCATATCGTGCATATTTTCAGAACACAATGCCATGAAACTTGAAATCAACCACAAGTAAATTTGGAAAGGTAACAAATACTTGGAGACTAAAGAACATCCTACTAAAGAATGAATGGGCTAACCAAGCAGTTAAAGAGGAAATTAAAAGTATATGGAAGTCAATGAAAATGATAACATCACAACCCAAAACCTCTGGGACGCAGCAAAGGTGGTCATAAGAGGAAAGTATATAGCAATCCAGGCCTTCCTAAAGAAGGAAGAAAGATCTCAGATACACAACCTAACCTTACGCTTTAAGGAGCTGGAAAAAGAACAGCAAATAAAACCCCAAACCAGCAGAAAACAGGAAATAATAAAGACCAGAGCAGAAATTAATGCTATCGAAACCAAAAAAACAGTAGAACAGATCAATGAAACCAGAAGCTGGTTCTTTGAAAGAATTGACAAAATTGATAAACCACTAGCCAGTTTGATCAAGAAGAAAAAGGAAAGGACCCAAATAAATAAAATCAAGAATGAAAGAGGAGAGATCACAACCAACACAACAGAAATAAAAACAATAATAAGAATATTATGAGCAATTATATGCCAATAAAATGGGTAATCTGGGAGAAATGGACAAATTCCTAGAAATATATACCCTACCAAAACTGAAACAGGAAGAAATAGAAAATTTGAACAGACCCATAATCAGTAAGGAAATTGAATTAGTAATAAAAAAATCTGCCAAAAAACAAGAGTCCAGGGACAGATGGCTTTCCAGGGGAATTCTACCAAACATTTAAGGAAGAGTTAACACCTATTCTCTTGAAACTGTTCCAAAAAATAGAAATGGAAGGAAAACTTCCATACTCTTTCTATGAAGCCAGCATTACCTTGATTCCAAAACCAGACAGAGACCTCACCAAAAAGGAGAACTATAGACCAATTTCCCTGATGAACATGGATGCAAAAATCCGTAACAGGATATTAGCCAGCCGGATCCAACAATACATGAAAAAAATTATTCACCATGACCAAGTGGGATTTATACCTGGGATGCCGGGCTGGTTCAATATCTGTGAAACAATTAACGTGATTCATCACATCAATAAAAGAAAGAACAAGAACTATATGATCCTCTCAATAGATGCAGAGAAAGCATTTGACAAAATACAGCATGCTTTCTTGATAAAAGCCCTCAAGAAAGTAGGGATAGAAGGAGCATACCTCGAGATCATACAAGCCATATGTGAACGACCCAACACTAATATCAACCTCAAAGGGGAGAAACTGAGAGCTTTCCCCCTAAGGTCAGGAACAAGACAGGGATGTCCACTGTCACCGCTGTTATTGAACACAGTATTGCAAGTCTTAGCCTCTGCAATCAGACAACACAAAGAAATAAAAGCATCCAAATCAGCCAGGAGGAGGTCAAACTTTCACTCTTCGCAGATGACACGATACTCTATATGAAGAACCCTAAAGGTCCAGCAAAAAACTGCTAGAACTGATTCATGAATTCAGCAAAGTTGCAGGATATAAAATCAATGCACAGAAATCAGTTGCATTCTTATACACCAACAATGAAGCAACAGAAAAAGAAGTCAAGGAATCGATCCCATTTACAATTGCACCAAAAACCATAAAATACCTAGGAATAAATCTGACCAAAGAGGTGAAAAATCTATACACTCACAACTATAGAAAGGTTATGAATGAAACTGAAGAAGACACAAAAAACATAAATGGAAAAAGATTCCACGCTCCTGGATAGGAAGAACAAAGATTGTTAAAATGTCGATACTACCCAAAGCAATCTACATATTCAATGCAATCCCTATCAAAGTAACACCAGCATTCTTCACAGACCTAGAACAAATAATCCTAAAATTTTTATGGAATCAGAAAAGACCCCAAATAGCCAAAGCAATCCTGAAAAAGAAAACCAAAGCTTGAAGCATCACAATTCCAGACTTCAGGATGTACTACAAAGGTGTAACCATCAAGACAGTATGGTACTGGCACGAGAACAGACACTCAGATCAATGGGAAAGAATAGAGAACCTGGAAATGGACCCACAATTGTATGGCCAACTAATCTTTGACAAAGCAGGAAAGAATATCCAAAGGAAGGAATAAAGACAGTCTCTTCAGCAAGTGGTGCTGGGAAAACTGGACAGCGACATGCAGAAGAATGAAACTAGACCACTTTCTTACACCATACACAAAAATAAAGTCAAAATGGGTGAAAGACCTCGATGTAAGACAGGAAGCCATCACAATCCTCGAGGAGAAAGCAGGCAGAAACCTCTTTGATCTTGGCCGCAGCAACTTCTTACTCAACACGTCTCCAGAGGCAAGGGAAACACAAGCAAAAATGAACTACTGGGACCTCATCACAATAAAAAGCTTCTGCACAGCGAAGGAAACAATCAACAAAACTAAAAGGCAATCGACTTCTTTTTTTAACTGTAAATTACGTGAGAGGTGTGAGCTGCACAGTCACCAAATCAAGGGTCTAGCTTAAAATTCTAATTCTTACAACTACAATCAGTTGTGGTTCTTTAATTTCTTGGACTTTGTTAACAAGGCTATAGCTTGTCAACTGCAAAATCTCCAGAGCTGAACAAGGTTCCAAACTGAGAAAAGTCCACTGTGGCTGACTTCACCACACAATTATCACCTTGACATCTTTGCCACTCAGAGAATAGAAGCCTCTGTCACTGGATTTAAAAGAAACAAAGCAAAAACCTTTTTGAGCTATATATCCAAATCATATGTAAGGGCAGGGAGTATATGGGAAATCTCTGTAACTTCTTCTTAATTTTGCTGTGAACCAAAAACTGCTCTACAAAATAGTCTTGAAAAATCAAAAACATAAAAAGATAGGGACTTCAGTTGAGTGTGAGGAATGACAGTAAAAGAGGAAATTAACTAGTCCTCTTGATGACAGAATGAGATGATGAATGTAGAAAGTTCCTTGTAATGGTTTACTGCAGATGGGGTTGGAAGTGTGGTTCAGAATGGGGAGTGTATGTGTAAAGGATTCTTTTTGCTTAGTGTGATTTAATATAGCACACACACACACACACACACACACACACACACACATGAAAAGCCCCAGTAAAAAGATAATTAAAGGGGGAAACGTTCCTGAGAAACGGGAAGAAGGGTGCAATCCAGAACACAAAACAGAATTTAGTCTTGCATAGCATCTGGAATTCTTCCACTGTCATGCTAGGAAGGGAATGTTACAACTCCTACCCCTACTTCAATTTCCACTCCATTTCTAATTGCTGCCAACTTATTCAGAGATCCAGAGATATGAGTTATTCATGTACAACTTTTCATTCTAACACTACCCCCACAGTATGGGAACTTCTCTACAGGTTTCATTACCATTTCTAATGCTGAGGTAAGGTGATATTTAAAATCAGTTTTTACATATAAAATGCTGTAATCACTTCTGAAGATTATTCAGGATATCTTGCTTCTATAGTTTTTCCCTCTCTAGTTCAATTTCCAGAGCTTTCCTTCAAACCAATAAAATTTGGAGACACTGGGGACATGACCAAGTTCTCTATATGTGGCTACTTGGGACATCAGCTGCTCCCAAGAAAGAGACTCAAATCTCTTTGCCATTAATCAGAGATAGAACTATAACTGAGATCTAAACAAATTTTTCTATCTCTAAGCCCCAGGTGAAGAGCTAGGGACTGTTCGTATCAAATGCCTCCAGGGAAGAAAAATAATGAGGGAAGCAATCTGAATGACTGAACATTACTGAACAAGCACTAGTTAGTATAATAATTGTCAGCCTTGGCAGATTCAACCGGGAGGAAAATTGATGATAGTGGCTCAGCACAACTGTTCCAACCAAAATGACAGCAGAGTGGGCAGCAGGGGATCTGGTAAGTGGAATAAACAAATGGCCACTAAGAGGAAAAAGTCAAAGGAAAATATTCACTTAGGGTTTCAATTCAAAGCACCAATACACATTTCTGCAGAGCAGATAAACTTTCTGAAACTGCTCACTTTTGCTGAAATTTCATTAACCATGTGTTCAAACCTATTTTTCCCTCACTATCTCTCCCACTATTCCAGGATACTCAGTAGAAATGTTCTCTAAAAAAGACAATGACTTGACAGCCAATTACAGCCTGTGTTCATATAAAAAAAAAAAAAAGACACGGTAAATTGACTAAAATTCCTTTTAAGTTAGTTCATTGACATTTAACCAAAATGGACAATCCACTAGCCATTTTCACCCAAGTTTGCTATCTGCGGTGTTTAGAGAACTGAAGGAAAGCAACATTCACCTCTTCTTTCATGTTTTCTGCTTTCATTTTCTTCTGTCATTTTCATTCACATCAATGGGTGCAAATACCTTAAGATTTATTCAGTGAGTTACTTTTAATACTTATGACACTCACTGGCTATTCATTAATTCATTCAAGACAAATTATATCCCAGCTGCGATGGGTAGAATTGAGTGCCATCTAATCCTCAGATCATTTTTTATTTGGAGCATATTGTAAAAGAGTCAAACACAAGTAATTTCCTAAATCAAATTGTATTGGGGGAAGTAAATTACGCTATGGAATAATTTTAAGGCTTTTTCAGTAACAGAAAAGGAAAAGTTGAAACTAGGAAAACTTTAAAATACATTATACTTCATAAAATCAACAGTCAATGAGGAAATACATGTCCATATTAGATTATATCTACATAGAATAAACAAAGAACAATTAGTAAAATATATGTTAATATTCAGTTAACCAACACTGAAGAATCTGGAGGATAATTTGTACTGTAACTGGACTGTAAATTAACAGTTCACCTTATTTTTCTGTGCAAATAGTGAAGGCTTCTGACTTTTGATTAAATCATTAAATAGATTTAAGGCTCGTAATTTTTCCATGTAATTTTTAATGAGTTAATTTCTCAGGTTTCATCTAATTCTAAAATTCTATTAATAATTTAAATATTACATTATGCATCTATATAAAAGATCTAAAAGTCTATTAATCCCTTATATAATGGATTTCAGGTCTCTATGGCACCATATAATTCAATAACTTGTGGGACAAAACAAACTATAGTAGTCAGAATGCTTTTCCCCTTAAATGAGAGAAACACAACTCAATGTAGTTTAATTGGGAATAAAAAAAATAGGGGAAAAAAACTTGATATGAGCTCACTCCATCAAGCTGCCTCCCATTATCAAAAGCTGCCTGGTACATAGGCCTTCAGGATTCAAGCCACGAGAGCGGTTCTCCTGAACTCTACTGTATAAAAGAGGTATGGCAAAATGGGTTTGTCCATTCCAACTCTCCCTACTTCTCGTGTGACCTATGGACACCTCACAGAATTGGATAATGGAGGTGCCATAAAGTGAGGTTTTAGTTCTAACCCCTAATTGGTCAGGGGCTATGGAAGGCAGAGATTTTTGGGTAAGGGAAGGGAAATGTGTGCTGCCAAAGAATATTAGAACCCTGCACTAATCTGAGAGTTCTTATACTTACTAATTTAGTGATGCTAACACAAAAATAAGACCTTACTGTATGTTTTCTTTATATTTTTAAATATTCTGTTATTTGAAAAAATTTCTATCATAAATCTACACTATTTCAAATGTACAGTAGTTAAATGAGCTTCTGAAAGCCTGAAATTTTAGCCTTAATTTATACTTTCCTTTGTATATTTGTTTAATGCCATGTGGGTTGCCTTTAAAAGAAATGACTGATGTTTAGCTGCACCACTGCCTACCTTCAGATCAAGAACGGTGGTACCCCCCTGTAACTCAAGCCTTTTCCTCTTAACATAATTTTTAGGGATATTTATTATCAAGAGTGTAACTGAACTCACAGGAGGTTTACTTTAATCACTCTGAAACCTCCTACTAGCTCTGGTTTGAAGAGAAGGAAAAGGGCATAGATGTGACACATTGTTTTGGGGACAGCTCAGCAGCTGAGAAACCACTTGCTGACCTGGCTCAGGAACTAGCTTATCAGGGTTATGTATTCAAAATGGTACTATGGAATCACTGGTGGTGACCTCCCTCCTGGCCAGCATTGAACGTTAATAAAAAAGCAAGTCTCCTCATTTAAGTAACAGGTGTGTGTGTGTTTGGTGTGTGTGTGTGTGTGTGTGTGTGTGTGTGTGTGTGTGTAAGAGAAAGGGGAAAGGGGAAAAATGGGGAGGAAGGGACAGAGAGAAAGAGGAAGATAGAACGGTAGAGACTGTGTGAATGTGGGGGTAGGGATGTGTTCGAGAACCGGTGGATTTGGGTTAATTACTTTCTTAACATCAACATCAACCTTACTAGTCTCTGGGAAGATTTTCTTCTGTGAAACAATGCACAGAAGCAAGATAAGATATGGGTGACTGGACTACTTTTCTTTTGCAAAGCTTTAACCATCCTTTGTCAGTGGATGGGTAGGGGTGGAAAGCAGGAATCATTTGCCAGGGCCTTCCTAAGTTATACTCATTTTAAGGAAAATTATGAACAGAGTTGAAAATCTGCAAACATATTCCCTTAAAACTGTTAATTAGCTTCTTGCACTGTCTTTGGGTCCTACAGTGTCTATGGGGACTCCATTTTGAAGAACTTAAGTCCCTAATTCCAGAAGGCAGAAATTATGTCAATTTTGTTCACTGCCATATACCTGGGCCGAAAGAAACAATAATAGGGGCTCAACAAATATTTATTGAAAACTTAATGATAGTGACTACATTCAAATTTACTTTCAACCAACTATCAGTATACATTCTGTTTTCTATTACTACAGAGAGTAATATTGTTGAAAGGAATAGGGTAAAAAAAGTCTTTTTCTAAAGGGTAAATTAAGCTATTATTTAGTCATTAAGTTTTAATTTTGTAAATTACATTTGCTCTTTGGAAAGAGAAAATACATATTAATATATTAATACTCTAGAAAATTCTGAGGAATTTTCTTTTTGAACTTTGTTCATATTTTCAAAATTGATTTAAACAATCAACCCATTTTAATTCTCATTTAAAATATGTTAACATGTATGGAAACTACTGATTTTCAAACATGAAGAAATAAAGTTTGGATTATTCACATTAAAGATACATGTGTAACATAACAGAGTAGATTATCATTAGGTTAGCACTTTTCCATTAGAAAATAAGAGAAAATCTAATAAGAAAAGCATCCCACATGAGAGTTTTTTAAAAAAAAAACAGGGAGTAGTAATTAAAGAGGAGAGTTTGGGCTCTAATTCTAATTGCTTCATTATTCAATTACAAGCTGGAAAATACTTTGGTTCTTATAGTAAAGTATAAAATATGTTTTCAAAAGAAACTGTAAATTAAAAATAAAGGTAATGTCATATCAAACTAAAGTAATGACAGTCTTACTAAATAACTTTTATATCAAGATATAATTAACTGATAATTATGGATATTTAAAAGCTTTATTGATTCCCTTATTCTCTAAGGGCAGTATTAATGTGTCTTTGGCTTGGGTAATAGGGAAAGTGTTAATTTAATAACTTGATGGTTGTAAAGAACTATTTTTTCAAACTAACTTTGTTTTCTGAAATCTCTTCAAGGGAATAAACAAACTCTCAAAGCATTTCAGCAGTGAGTATAATGTACAAAGAAAGGTAGTCATTTATCAACTGAAGCGATAAACAAATACAAATATAAATGCAAGTAATTTTAATTTAAATACATGCTGAAGAGGAACTTTTTTAGGGTTCTGGAGTTAGTAAGTATTAAACTCAAAGAGAAAACTGTTGGCTACTCTCTTGCTCTCCTCCTAAGACTATGAGAGATGTGGGGCATGTGGGTGCCTCAGTTGGGTGAGCATCTGACTCTTGATTTTGGCTCAGGTCATGATACTAGGTACATGGGATTGAGCCCCGCATGGAGCCTGCTTGGGATTCTCTCTCTCTCTCTCTCTCTCTCTCTCTCTCTATGCCTCTATGCCCTTCTCCCTCATTCGCACTCTCTCTTTCTAAAGGAAAAAAAAAAGATTCTAAGAGAGATGCCAGAAGCACTAATACAGAATGAGAACTTTGAAAAGCATGAGATAAAAATCACCCCCACCCCAAGCTAGATAGATGCCTGCCAAGTAGTGAAAACAGTCAAACCTACATCAGAACTCAGATGCGCACAGAGAGTGTTTGGAAGAGATTGTCTCTCTCCTTGACTGTAAAAACTGGTGCCTGCCTCTCCAGAAAATCCTGAAGGTAGGAGGCAGCTGCATCCTTCTGCAATGGCAGAGTGAACAGTCAGGTGACAAGAGTTTATGGCCTGCACTCCCATGTCAATGTGACAGGGATAAGCATGTTTCCTCCATGCAGGTGAGTGTCCAATAGCATCCAGATGTGAGCTAATTTGATGGGACTTCAACCCAAGAGGACTGCTTGCTTGGGCATGGCAAAAAAATCAGTTTGTGGAGGTAAGGAATGGGTGTGAATGTAAGTAAGTGGCAAGTTGGCACAGGCACTGCACCAATTAGGTAAATACACAGAAGCCAGAAATCTATGGGGGACAGGATGGGGGAGAGGTGTTCCCAAAGGACATAAAATACACTTGCATAAAAGAACCCGCACAAAAATGCCTGTCATTACTGAAGGTCACCAATACCAATACACTGTACCAGGCATAAAGGATGGTTTGCCCTTTTTCTTCTACTCTCCCATGTTGGTTCTGGAAAAATCAGAAGAGAAAAGAAAATGAAAGCACAACACAGCTCCATCTAAAATAATCCAAGTTAAGTGGAGTGGGGGAATCTTTGAATAGTATCTGGGCTCGAGTTTAAGATTGGATCACCTAAGGACTGATTATTCACAAAAGTGAGAATTATAAAAAAAAAAAAAGAAACAAACAAACAAAAGGAAAAAGACAGTTGTGATCACTGAAAGTGACAAGAGGGCTAGTGTATCTTCCAGAGATGTCTTCAGCAAGCAGGGAAAGGAAAGCCATCAGAGCAATGTTGAATGGATCCATGGGAGAAAAAATAAAGTGATTTCCTATGGTACATTAAATTCAGCCCATTCAATAAATTGGTTTAAAGTTATTTATTGGCAGAGGAAAAAAAAGGGATTGCTTTTTTAACATTAAGTATAGCTTTGAAAGATGAAAGATGAAGGAAAGGAAAAACAATGATGTAGCTTCCTTGTTGCTAAGGGGGCAGGCAGGGAAGGTGGGGTAGCGCAAAGATGCTGGGTGAGACTGTTCCCCATGTGTATAGCAGGGGGCACCATAAGACCAGAACAGCTCTTGTGAACCCTAAGTAGGCCATCGAGAAAAAGGGAGTTAGGGGGGGACAGCCAAGATGGTAAGTATTGCGCACTTAGCGACTTACATTTATTTGATGTTCCCTAGTTGGTTGTTCAGGACCTGAGATGTGTCTATTCTAGAAAGAGAATAAGCCACATGGAAAAGAAATTGAAAATGTATTTCTTTGGAAACATAACCCAGGATGCTAAGTAAGTTTCACCTCCACTGGACGCTTCATCAAAATCAACGATGCCTATAATGAGAAGTGCCCCATTCCTATTTAGTTTTCCTACTTTCTAACATCCATAAATTCAACAATAGATTATGAAAGTCTAGATCACACTCAGGCACCTAATGGGACTATAAAGAAATGTTCTTTTCCTCAGTGGAATTACTCTTTTAATGTCCTTGCTTTCCAATTTACATCAGTTAGAAGCTGTTAAAGTAATGGCATAGGCATTAGAAAAATAAAGGCAATATGGAAAGGAAGATTGCTCATGTCTGTGTTTTATTCATCACACTGCCTGTTGAGTTTATATCACTGGCTTCAGATTTATCCAGTTTCTTTTCTCTTATGACTGGAGACATTAAGGGCAACCTGTCAGCTCTGTAAAATAACATTTGTAGTACTCTGAATCTTCTCGGTATAATCTTTAATAACTGTCTCATGTGCAAGTTGACAGCAAGCAAGTAATAAAATGCCTAATACTATTTTATAGGTCACATAATACAACAGTTTATTTTAGTTCAACAGGGCAATAACAGGTAACAGATAATGAAGTCACTATAGATTTGTATAATATAGTTTCTGGGTTGGCAACAGCTTCACAAAAGCCTCAATAATCTTCTTCTGAGCTACAACAAAACAGAAGTGTGTTTCCCATTTTCTCTCTTTCTAATGATTCACAACACTAAAGTTACCCTCATAGATGGTGCACTTCAATTATCCAAATTTGATGTATATTATTATGCAAACATACCTTTTTAAGGGGAAAGTACAGCTCTCTCCCATAACTTCAAATTACATAAGTGAAAGAAGCAATCATTCTACAACTTTTAGGAATTTAGGAATTTAGGAATACAAAAATATCGAAGACATCTCTGTCCAATACAGTAAACCACCGGCTACTCATGGCTAGTGAAATTGCAATTAATTGAAATTAAGTAAAATTTAAAATTCAGTGACATTAACAAGATTGTATTGTTTTATTATGCGGTATCTCCCATTGTATTATTTTATTATGGGTTATATCTATTTGGATTAGTTTAAACATAGTTGCTTTAGAGACTCTTTCAGATAGCTGTATTAATTCCACATAATGTGGTGTTAATTCTACTTACTGTTTGTTATACCTAGTAACGTTTCTTTTTCATATGAAGGGTACTCTGGGTACTATTTTAGTTACAGCCCAACACTTCCAGCAACACTACAATTCGCATCTTCTGCTGAACGTTAAAATTCAAGATTCCAACCTTTGGGTCTATATCCACATGTAGTAATAAAGCAATTATTTCCTTCCTTCCTTCTTCCCTTTTCTCCTTCCTTCCTTCCCTCCTTCCTTTTCTCTTTTCCTCTTTCAATACCTCCTTCCCTCTCTCTTCCCCACCCACCTTGAGCTCTACTACTTGTGATTATGTTCTTCTGAAGACGTACCTGGCTTCCAAGAAATTCAACACCATTCACACATACCCTCTCTGGTTAGTGATATTTATTTGATCCTTTTTAGATCTTCTTTTTCCGATTGCCTCCAACATTTGTGCAAGGTCTAACTCCTATAATGAATTCTTTATTCTACATACTTCTAGTTGAACACTGGTTGAACTTTTATACAAAGGGTAACTGAATTTCTATAACTGATACATAAGGAAGAATGCTACAGAAGTGTGAGCAAATGCATAACCTTGAAGAAATGCTTTTACCTACAAGTCGCAGAGAGTCTGCTGATAGTAGCTTAGATCACAAGGGCATTTAAAGTTAACTGAACGATAAGTATGAAAGAGGGTATCTCAGAATTGCATATGATGCTACAAGATGTCATTACATACCCAGGCTCTGTCTTTACCCTTCATCACCCTCAGCTTTAATCTTTTGTTTTCGTGCTCAGTGTTTCATTGTCCCAAGATGACTGCTATGTCTCCAGAAATTACATCTATGTTCAACCAGTAAGAAGATATAAAGTGTAGGATTAGTTACAAATGGCCTTTGTGTTAGAAAATCCAGTATTTTAACCGCCCCTCCCTCCCCACACCCAACCTCTCCTTACATGTCACCGGTCAGCACTAAGTGATCACAAGAAAAAGTGATCACTGAGTGATCACAAAAAAAGAAGATCACAAAGGCTGGCTTATGCTAATAAGGGTAATTTCTTGGAATTGGCAGAAGGGCCTCCTCACAGCAAAGTGAGGCTATCTCCACTAGCCACCAAATCAAGGTTCTAATAGCAGGAAAGTAATTTTTGAGGGGAAAACTGAATGAATGCTTTCTGAGTAAAAGATCAACAGCCTTGGAGTTGTGGAAAGAGGAACAGTATATATTCAGGATATGGGAAGACCCCCAAAGGAGCTGGAATGCATATGTAAGTGATGTAAAGGGAAAATAAACAATAAAAATGGCACACTAAATATTGTGGACTTTATTCTTTAGATGACTGAAATGACAAGGAGAGTTTGAAACAAAAGAATGGCACAATACTTATCAGTGGCGTAGAATGGTAGCTGGTATAATGTTTTGTTCTCTAAGGAGAAATAAAATATCTTCACGATGTCTCTCTTGTCCTATAATCTTCCCCGAGGAGGGGGAATAAAGTAGAATCTCCAGGATTTTGGACACCTTTTCTAGGTGCGGAGGAAGTAGACATACCACAGTGATAAGTAAACTTGGCCTCCTTTACAGGGCCCTCTTTCCCACCTTTGTCCATTAAACAGCCAGGACTAAGCCAGCAGCCTTCATCCTTCCATGTCCCCTGAAGGCAGACATCTTCCTTTGTCCTTCCAAGTCCCCTGCTGCCTTTCTGCTGCTATCTGGTATAGGATGGATTTAGGGGTGCTAAGCTCTCTGCTACACTTAGAGGAAAGAACAAGCTAGGCCAAATGAGCCTTTTGCTGCTCTATCATTCTTTGTCTTGTTTTATTTCCACTCACAAATTCAGCACTGTACTGAATCCTCACATGGCCCATGGTGTTTTTTTAGAACTGGAAATTCATTAATTTCCTTTGCCATTTAAAAATGTTCCCCAAATGTTTCACTTCAAACTTTAAAGCAAAAATAATTGGCAAGCTTTTTTTTTTTAATAAACATTATCGGGGCGCCTGGGTGGCTCAGTTGGTTAAGCGACCAGCTTCGGCTCAGGTCATGATCTCGTGGTTCGTGGGTTCGAGCCCCACATCAGGCTCTGTGCTGACAGCTTGGAGCCTGGAGCCTGTTTCAGATTCTGTGTGTCTCTCTCTCTCTCTGCAACCTTCCCCACTCTCACTCTGTCCCCCTCTGTCTCAAAAATAAATAAACATGAAAATAAATAAATAAATAAACATTATCTGTTCACACGTCCTTGAAAAAAAATCAGCGGTTTCATCCATTTAAAGCACAGTTTAGGTCTTGGATAAAGAGACAGGTACACTACTTTACAAATGGCACCACTAGAATTTTTTTTTTAAGGCAAGCAATATATACAGTTAACCCTTGAACCACACAGGTTTGAACAGTGCGGATCATTTTAAATGCAGATGTTTCAATATATACACACAGAATACAGTAAATGTATTTTCTCTTCTCTATGATTTTCCTATTAACAGTTTCTTTTCTCTAGCCTACTTTATTGTAAGTATACGGTTTATAATGCATATAACATACAAAATGTGTGTTAACCAACTGTTCATCAGTAAGGCTTCTGGTCAACAGTAGGCTGTTCATAAAGTTTTGGAGGAGTCATAAATTATCCGCAAATTTTCGACTGTGTGGGAGCGGGAGTCAGTGCCCCACATTGTTCAAGGGTCAACCGTACTGTAAAGAAATAGATGTCTTTGAAGTAACTGCTTCCCAGATATATTGTTCCTAAATTTTAAGACTTTATATTTAACATGCCATTGGATGGGAGACACGTTGCTAATTGTTTCTGTTAGGACTTGGAAGAGGGACCTGTGTACTTTGCTTCAAATTTACACCTAGAAAAATGAAATGGGTTTCTATGAGAACTTTTCCACTCTTGGACACATTGTTATGAGAAAACACAAAAGAGTAAAACTATTTTCAAACAGACACACAGCTATTCTAGTCACAGGAAGCCCTAGAGTGACTCAAGGATAAAGGGCATGAGAAAATACTCAATAAAGATGTGGGAGAAATAAACAAAACCTCCAAATAAAATCAGAATATTTACAATTTTGAAATTCTGTTTAAGGGTCAGAGGAATCTAGATAAATGTCATGGCCAAACCAAACTCCTGCATTTCCAGGTTTAGAAGTAAGTTATGAAATGACATAATGTACAAAAATCAGTGAACAAGGTCAGCTCCAATTGTATTATTTGCAACAATTTAACAATCTCAACTAGATTAAGTTCAATCACTTTTATTAAGTTCTCTTCTCTTCTTCAGAAAGCATTTACTACACTGAAACACTTAATAGTTTTATGAATAGTGTGTTAACTTATATTAAAAAATGAATGAATCCAGCATTTTCCAAAGTCTGACAAAATTTAAAACTTTCTACGTGTTCATTTACCAAATCTATGAATAGAATGCAAAATGTCTACGGACTGAACACTTTGAAAGAGAAAGGAAACATGATATTCATGAAGGAGCTCAATTGTGGGTCCTGAATAAAATGGTCCAGTGTCGACTTTACACAAAGTTAAATGCCTATGTTTACACTGCAAATTACCTTCTTCTCTCACTCATCACAAGAGCTAAATGCAGATATGTGACAGATAAATACTGTTCCCAAGTTTCAATCCCATTCTTCAGAATCTCTTGGTCATCTTAATCAAACTGATACTCAGAGTGAGGATCTCAATAATATTCATGGCAGATGGCAACCTATCTAAACAACAGGCAGCCTAATATTCCTCTCAAAGTATAAAACAGTTGTTTAGATACAAACCGGAGAAACAAGAGTTTATTTACCTTCACACTAGAGGTCACTGGGTGACTAAAGAGAAATTGCTGGCATTTGCATCCCAACAATACCTTTTAAACCCACTACAAATCTGCCATCATTGGTCCTCCTTTCTCTCTGCCATCACTGGTCCTCCTTTCTCTCTTCTGGAGGTACCTCTGAAGTTATCTTTACTCATCCCTGTGTATTTCTCTCATTTTCCAGAAAACAAACATTGGCTTAATGTATCAATGTAGTTAGAAAATATCCGATTATTTATGACTTAGTTGACATTCTCTTCTGTTGGCAGATGAGGAAGCTGCAGTACAGAATTTACCTTTTATCCAAAAATCCAAAGAAGGTCCATAAAAGCTACAAACCTTTCTCTTTCTGGATGTGCAGTTAAATGCCTAATGCACATGCTCGGGCTGTTGGCACTCTGCCACTTATAGGTGGTGCATTCAATAATGGTCTCATCACAGACTCCTTTAGAGTAAGTCAAAGACTGTTAATACAATGGCCCTGCAATGTATTCCTTTAGTAGCTGAAACTGTTAATCAAGGTAACTGTAGGAAGCTATCAATTTCAAAAAAAAAAAATCTGATGTAGAATTCTTTTCTTGAGAAGGATAATAATTGACTCCTGTAACATCCGTGGTAAGTAAATTGTAGTATTATTATTTTAATTTCTTCATCTTAGTGACAATAATGAATTTGAACACTGAGGAAACTGAATCTTAGGATTATAAGTTAGACTCTTATTCCAAATTAGTGTTATAGATAGTAACTGAAGCTACCCAGTGGTAATAAGGTCTGAGAAATGGTAGAACATCTTAACTGGACATGGAAATCCCTTAACTAAACATGGACGAAAGCCTTCTGCAACAGAATACTGTGACTATACTCCCTGGAAGTTTCTTCTGTGCCTTCTGGTGGAATCAATCATTCTCTCAGGAACACCATCAAAGATCACTAGAACTCAAGAACAACAGTTACTTGCTAAAGAGCTGGTGCCTAAATTTTACTTATTAAATTTTCCTCTATGGATTTGATTACAGGGTTAAAATTGTTCTAAAGCAAATGATTTTTAAATCTACTATATATTATTATATAAAGTAAGCAACATTGAATGAAAGAAGTAAAGGAATGGAAGTGAGATCTTAAGGAAGAGAAGGAGCAAGGGAGAGAGGATGGGGAACAAGGAACGTTGGATGAAGATGGAAGAGAAGGGGGAGGGAGGGTCACAAGGAAACTCAGACAATAAATAGAAATATTAACAGGGGTACCTGGGTGGCTCAGTCGGTTTAGCTTCCGACTCTGGCTCAGGTCATGATATCACAGTTCATGAGTTCGAGCCCTGTGTTGGGCTCTGTGCTGACAGCTCAGAACCTGGAGCCGGCTTCAGATTCTTTGTCTCCCTCTCTCTCTGCCCTTCCCCTGCTCATGCTCTGTCTCTGTCTGTCTCTCAAAAATAAATAAATGCAAAAAAAGAAATATTAATAGAAAGTAGAAATTCATAGAAAATAACAAGAAATATTAAAGGTGAGAGAAAGAGTGGAATGGAGGTTAGGAACTAAGGAAACCAAAAATAAAAGAAAAGGCCTAGATTTGATTCCTAGTGGCCTGGAATACATATTCTTCCCTGAGGCTGAGCTATATGATCCTAAAGTGAGGTTCGCTGCAAGATGTGGGCGAAGTTAAAAGCTCTCAGTAATAGAGAAGAAAGGCCATGACTAGCTTGTCTTTCAGATGGTTTCCAGGCACTTTCTTTTCAAAAGTTCAGATTCTAGTTCTAAGCACCTCAAATCACCCTTGAACTAGAAAGCTCTTCAGTCCTAAAAAAGCAGCTTCCCTCAGGGCAGAGACAAGCAGATGTGGTAAGGCTAGAAGCACCCTTGTGCTAGAAACAAGGCTAGGTTCTGGTCAAAAGCCAGACCTTCAATCGTCTTTAAGTCCCAAGTAATTAGTTAAAATCATAATTTGGAGACAAATCCAGTAATGTCTTCCTTTCAGGTCCCTGTTTTTTACTTTCTAAATTACTTCACGTTAAAATTAGTTTTATGTAAAGACAAGGTTGGCAGTGAGAAAAGAGGAAATGAGCATAATTTCCACTAAAGGAGGATGGGGTGAGAAGGGCAAAATGCTGGGACTGTTCCACTGTTAATGCTTTATTCCTAAGGGAAAAAGTAGTTTAAATTTCTAGAAACTCAACCCTTCCTGAAATTCAATGATTGATCTATTTTAAAAAAGTATAAAAAGTCACACTCAACAAATTACACGGGGAGAAAAACAGGCGAGGTATCAAACAGCATGGGTCTTAATCCCATTTCTAGGATCAATTATAAGACTATGCAAATAATTTAGGTTCTTTATTTTTCTTCACCTGTAAAAGGAGCATAATATTAGCTTCCCTGTCTTACAAGTTTGTAATGGGAAATAAAAGAACGGGGAGCTTGTACAGTAGGAATTAAGATTTGCTGAATTGAAGAATACATTTGGAAGCTCTTTGAATAGGTAAAAGCACACTATTTTTAGTGTCCTAAAAAGTAGAAAAAGAGGTTAACTGCCAATCCTAGACACTTCTGCAAGGTTCTTTGCGTATTTAGAGCAAGAGAAACATTTCTCTTTTAAAGCAACTTTTACAAAGAGGATTGGTTAATCCAATTCATGAATGGATCTGCATCTCTGAAAAAGGACCATTTATCTTTGTGTACTGAAAAATCTGCTATTTTCAATTTTTTCTGCTTGCACTAAAGCGACTGATTCAATGTTCCTGATTCAACCCCTTTCCATGGGGTGTTCAATTTTGTTCCTCAGTATTCTGGTACCCTAAGTAATTCTTGGTAGACCCTAGGATAAAGTTTTCTGTTGCCGTGTACCTAGAAGATGAAGACATCGAGAATGAAGTTCCCGAAGGGTTTTACAGAAACAAGTGTCAACAGCTGCTCGATTTGCTGGCCTGTGCCAGCTCATTTGCTCCGCAAAGAAAAGGCAAAGACAAGCTGATCCCACAATGATCAGCTGGAGTGAAGGCATTGATTATGTCAATGCAAGAATAATTAGATACGTAGTTACCATAAACAGCTTTTGAAGTGTTTCAATTGCTATAATTCCATTCATTGCTATCATCTAGCTCTTGGCAAAGAAGCCAACTCTCAGTTTTTTTTATGGATGGATTTAAGCAAACAGCATCTAGCCCATTGCCGAATCCTAAAAGATTACTAATAAATGGCAATTGAACGAGAATCTTGTATGTTGATCGCTTCTAGTTGCTTCTATGAGAAAATTATATAAGCAGGCAGTTTCTTCCCCTTAAATTTCTGATTCAAACCTCAAGTGAGGGATGTCTGGCATTCCTACCACATAACCTCCCTCTGTCTTCAAACTTTTATGTTCCAATTCCCCACCTAGCTCTCATCTAATTACCTTAAATAGATTTCATTGCGATGGGCATACCCTTGCCTTCCTATCACAGATCAATCTTACATTTCCCGTTGTCACTTGATAATAAAGGAAGTGAGCCTCAGTCTGTCCACAACGCATCCTTCCACAGGTACTCTGGGCCCCTTTCCTTTCACACCTTTCTTTATATAGGCTACAATCACTCTGTCAGTTCAGAGGTTCTCAAAATGTGCCCTTCAGACCAGCAACGTCAGCAGCACTTACAAATCAAATCAGAAACTCTGGAAGGTGATACAGACATCCTCCAAAGTTTGAGAAACCGTTGAATTAGTTCAGTGACCCTCAACACTAGCTACGTATTTGAATCATGTGAGAAATTTTTTAAAATACCAATTCCAGGCTCTCTAGCCCAGAGATTTCAATTAGCTAGTCTGGGATTGGCCCAAACACTGATACTTTTTAAATCTTCCCAAGTGATTCTAATATGACACCAGAGTTGAAACCACAGATGCTAGTAGGCTTTCTTTCTTCTATACTATCAATCTCATTTCTACAACTGGATTACTCCCATCAACATACATGCACACCATGATCACTTTAAAAAAGTTGCTGGGGCACCTGGGTGGCTCAGTCAGTTAAGCGTCCAACTTGGGCTCAGGTCATGATCTCACAGTTCATGAGTCTGAGCCCCACATCGGGTTCTGTGCTGACAGCTTGGAGCCTGGAGTCAGCTCTTGATTCTGTGTCTTTCTTTCTCTCTCTAAAAAAATAAACATTAAAAAAAATTTTTTTAAGTTGCCAATGAACTCCATGCTGCCAAATCCAAATGCTGTTCCTCTGCTCTCATCATCCTCCCTCACTTTTCCTCCCTAACAAATCTTTTCTGGATTTCCTAACTATCTTCCAGAATGATCACTCTTGTGAGCTCATCCTTCTATGTCCAACTGATAAAGCCTGGAGATGCTCAAGACTTAGTCCTGGGTTCTCTTTTCTTTCTTGCATACTATTCCCAAATAAGTTTTGATTCATTCCCTTGAATGTCACCTAAGTAAAACACTTACATCCATCTTAGATGTTTATCAGATTTAGATTCAAATATCTATTTCCTATTTTCTCTTGGAAGTTTCAACAAACATCTCCCTCTTCCCATGCTATAGGTCAGTATTTGTATCTGTTTTTTGTGAAGATTGTACGAGTGGTTTTTTTTCTTTGCTTCATCATTGTGTGCTGCATTGATTCACCTGATTCCATTCCCATCAAGAGTTTTACTTATATCCCGCTCTTTCCTTGCCTGTTTCTACTACCCTCAAAAGAGCATCTTTGGTATTAGAAATGGAATAATTTTAAAACAAACCAGACTCAAAAGACAAGAAAAATGAAACCGTGCAATATTGGTAATCAACTGAATACATCATCTATGCTGAATGTGATTTGGTCCAGTTCAACCAAGTCTGAAATAGGCAAGAGTCCTTGTCAAGAGACTGTTCCAGAAGATGACTGTCTTCCAAAGCATCATCTCAATTAATAGATGCATTAGTGATAGGTTCCTATTTATTCATTTTTCAAAGTGAGACACACTTTTTCACAGAAAATGCTTACTAACACTACTTCTGATATCTGAATACTGACTGTGGGGCATCTGCATGGAGAAGCTTACAATTGGAAAGTCTGTGATAAAAGGGAAAAATAGCAGTGGCCTAAAATAATCACACATTTTTATTAAATTTCAAAATTGAAGACTATTTACTTTAGATACCTCTGAAATTTAGAAACACCATTTTAGTTTCTCTGGATACCTTTTCATGAATGCTGCAATCAGGGGAGAATTTTCTAGGCTCATTGCCTGAAAATTTCAGATGGATATTCAATGCCTAGAATGTTTAATAAACTCCTTTTTAAAAAAAAGTCATACCATAGACCTCTTTTAAAAGATACAAATGTTACGGTTTTTATATTGTAGAGTTTCCACTAGCTCGGTGACTTTTTCTTTTTTAAATATTTTAATGTTCATCCATTTTGAGAGAGAGAGAGAGACAAGAGTGTGACTGGGGGAGGGGCAGAGAGAGAGAGGGAGACACAGAATCCAAAGCAGGCTCCAGGCTCCAAGCTGTTAGCACAGAGCCTGATGAGGGGCTTGAACACACACCCTGTGATATCATGACCTGAGCCGAAGTCTGGTGCTTAATCAAATGAGCCACCCAGCTGCCCCACTCGGTGTCTATATTTTTAAGAAAACGTTGACAAATTAAAAGCCTGAATGATTGAAGAATTTTGCAATATGACCATGAGTGGTCATCATTTGGTGATCATAAAAGATGATGTTGACCAGGCTCACAAACTGAGGAAAATATCCAACCACAGTACTACCATCAAGTGCATGGGTGACCTTCTTACTTATTTATTCATGTATTTATTTCCTGTTAAAAATGAGTGGATAAGAATATGGTATTGAGGTATTTTGTCTTCAAGCTCACAGATGAGAGAATTTTGCAGTATTTTATAAAGAAAATCCAAGAAGGCACGGTGCTTAACAAGGCAAGAATTCAGCAACAGAAACAATAATGCCTGGTCATCTTGTTGACATTATCTTCAAAATAGAAATCTCTAATAGTGACAGGACATGGCAATCAGTGTCTTTTCAAGTGACTTCTCAGGCATTGCTGTCAGGAACCTGTATCATAAGTAGTGGCAGGTTGTGGATGTAAATGTCATAAATTTGAAAAATGATTTTAGGAAATAACTTTTCTATACAGAATATATATAGTATTATTTAAAAATAATATAGACAGGCAAGGATGAGTTCCATAAAGCTGAATACATAGAGCCATATACCTAAAAATGTGTGTAATTAACCTATATTCCTTTATTTTAAGTGTATCCTTTAAAATTCTTTATGCTTACCTTAATTCTTAATAGCTAAAACTCCTGTGTTTAGAATAACCACAACTTGAGCAAAGGATGTGGGAGTTAGAACAGAACCAAAGTTATTCGAGACATGTGAGCAAATATCTGGATAAATAGAATTAAACAGAATGGTCATAGGTTTGGGGAATTAACTTGTTATCTAGTTTAGCCAACCTTGAACTTGAGAGCCACACAACACATATAGCTTCAACAATCGCCCCACCATTAAAATGAAATGAGCTGATAAAAGAAAAAAATATTTACAACAAACCAAAAACTTGAAGAGCCTCTAGATGTGATTTTATAAACAAGTCTTCAGAGAACAATTTGCTACTGCAAAATCATCATGTAATTATCTAATAAATGAATTATATGATTAAAATATTTTAATATGAAACCGCCAAGTACTAATGGACTAACAATGATATTCAAGGAAGATACATTCATTTGAAAGTCTTTCCTATATTTTTGAATGTGAGAGTTCAATAAGATCTTGTAAAGTGGAATTGGGAGAGATTTCTGAAGTGAATTAAGGGTAATTACCAATTAGTAGACACAAGTACAACCTAACAAGTGTTCTCTCACATTTCTTCAAGGCAAGTAAGAGCTTTTTCATTACTTGGAAGTACCTGCATTCTTTTATAATAAGGAGATGTTGCCCTAAGGAAGATAATTCCAGTTTCATTGACAGCATAGGGTATCCAAAATTAGATTACTGTATGCTTTTATTCATGTTACTATCTCTTTGCAGGATGTTTTTTGCCTCTGATTTTCCACATTACTGCAAAGAGTACTTCTGTTGAGAAAATAAAGACATAGGAACGGAGGGCTTTATAAAGACGTGTGTGAAATGCATAAGGCTAATTCTGATCTTTGTATATGTTTAAAAATGGGTCCCTAAAAATTTATGTATACATATTGCACCTAAAAGCATCAGAGCAATCATTTTAAAAATATGCTCAGGGGAAGAATATCAAAGCTGATATGCTTACCTGGCAGACAGCCTACCCACAGCTATGTTAATGAAGACACAAGATGTTCAGAGATCATTTCATAAGATGTTTTTGCCATTATACTTTGTCATGTAATTACTTAGGAAGTTATATAATGTGTCTTGTCTACCACTTTACACTAATGCATCCTGAAAACTCATTCTGTTTTATCACACAAATTAGAGTGTTACTGACATAGGAGGCCCTAAAAACTCCAAAGTTGTGATGATTGTGTGTCAACAAACCTGGGAGACTTTGATGCATAGACAATTGACAGTTACGTGTGCAGCTAACACATCTGCATGTTGAGAACACTGATTCTACGTTTGTCTTTCAAGAAGCCAATGTCTACGACCAATAAATAATAATGAATCTGCTTTCATCCTGTATCTTTTTTTACGCTGATTTATTTATTTTTGAGAGAGAGAGCGAGCGAGGATAAGCAGAGGAGAGGCAGACAGGGAGGGGGAGATAGGAGAGAGAATCCCAAAAGGCTCTGTGCCATTAGTGCAGAGCCCCACATGGAGTTTGATTTCGCAAACCACAACATCATGACCTGAACGCAAATGGAGAGTCAGTGCTTAACCTACTGAACCACCCAGGTGTCCCTCATCCTGTATCTTTATAAAGACTCATAAACTTTAAACAAAACTAAATTGCATCACATAATTCAAAGCTATATTTGCCTCTCAATACATAGATCACAGTTGTTATATTTATATATTTCTATGAATATACCTACATATCTATAATATAGACTATATATACAACACATTAATAAGTATATATTCTATATGTATATATCTATATATCTGATCATATATGCATATAAAATATTACATATATTATGTATCTCAAACTAAATTAGAAATTCCTAAAAGTTGGGGCACCTGGGTGGCTCAGTTGGTTAAGCGTCCAAATCTTGGTTTCAGCTCAGGTCATGAACTCAGGGTTTGTGAGATCAAGTCCTGAGCTGGGCTCTGCACTGACAGTGCTTGGGATTCTCTGTCTCCCTCTCTCTCAGCCTCTCCCACGCCCTCTCAAAATAAATAAATAAACTTAAAAAAAAAAAACATCCCTGAAAGTCAACAAACATTTCGTATATCTCTTTACGTTTAAAATATTTCTGAATAAAATGCAGTGGATGGTCAAGGATTTTTGTTAAATGCCTAGTGTTAACCTCGAGTAGCTTATTAACTTATTTGCACAAAATTCTTCCTAACCTCTTCCTATATTCTATCTACCTGTGGGTCCTAATCTAAAATACTGGGAGTAGTGTGCTACAGAACTGGTTTGGGACATGAGTTTATATCCTTGTTCACACATGTAAGAGCTCTGTTTCTGTGTGAAAGCTACTTAGCCTCCGTCTCCTACAAAATAATGTATTACTACTAAATTGTCTAATTCATAGGTTTATATTCATAAACATGTTTTTAACACTTTGACATAATATAAAAGTTAAGGAATTGTTACAATAATGGCCGAGGCAGGGATGAGCTAGACATTCACCAAAGCAGTTTCCTCTTCCTCCTGAGCACACAGTGAGCCTAGGCTCTCCTAGGAGATTAGTATTCTAGAAAATTGAGTATTTTCGTCACCTCTTGGGCAGAAGTACCTACATGAAGCCAGGGCCAAATACTTACAGCTACCTGTTCTTCATAACCAAAGATTTATGGGAATATAAACACGCTCATTCGTGCATGTTTTATCCATGGCTGCTTTCGAGCTAAAATGGTAGAGCTGAGTAGTTATGACAGAGATACAGCCAAAAAACCCTAACACAACTATTATCTGATCCATCCCAAACAAAGGTGCTATCACCTACTTTAGCAAAAAAGAAATCATTACTCTGTAGATACATTGAAATTATTTGATTTGCTCCTTATATCATATAGTATTACTATAGCTAACACAAGGCCAGTACACTCTCCTAAAATTACTGTCTGCTTTCCCTCCATTTTTCCAATGGTAGTTACTTGTTTCATGGTTGCTTTTTTGTTTCCTTTCATATTTTTAATCTAACAACCAAAATAAATGGTTTGGAACTACAGTGTTAGAAATTTTCTTGTTGGAAGATGTTAATCAGCAGAGTGGTGATTGTGCGATATTCCTTGAACAGCACTGATTATTTCAACATCACAAATTATTCCTGAAAATTATATCTTGTATTTCAAGTAAGACAGTGAAATTAAACAATATACTATTTTCTTACTTACTATGGGCACGATGACTGCTAATTGTCTGCTATATCCATCTCCTCGGAGGCTTTTTTTTTTTTTTTTTGGCTAAACACACAGATGGCCAGAAGAAACAAAAAAAGATTAACCAATCATCTTTGCAAATAGCTGATATGTGACTAAGTTCTGGCCGAAGGAAGTAAGTCAAAATGAAGAATACAAATTTCAGGGGCACCTGTGTGGCTCAGTCGGTTAACCATCTGACTTCTGTCAGGTCATGATTTCGTGGTTCATGGGTTCGAGCTGTGCACTGGGCTCTGTGCTGACAGCTCAAAACCTGGCACCTACTTCAGATTCTGGGTTTCCCTCTCTCTCTGTCCTCCCCGTGTGCCCTCTCTCTTTCTCTCTCTCTCAAAAATAAATAAGCATTAAAAAACAAAAGTAAAAGAAAAAGTAAAACACACACACACACACACACACACACACACACACACACACATTTCAGGAGTAAAAGGAAGATGTGGTCTCCTCCTTTGCTTCTGTCCTGTTTGCTGAAAGGTAAAATGGCTGAAGCGAGGGAGGTTTTCTTGGACCTGGAGGTAGAAATTTGTTATTGAAGATAAGCTTCAACAAGAGACAGAGAGAACCTACATCCCTGATGCTTTTTGAGCCATTGCACCACTCTAGGACTGCCTACTCTTACATAAGACAGAAGTCAACATCAACTTTTAAAATGATTTTTTATTTTGAGCCTTGTCACTTGAGGCCAATTTTAATCCTATTTGATAGAATAGATAAGGGAGTTTAAAGTTAGTGTTTTATTCATAATGAGAAGGAAACAGAACAGTGAGAATAATTTAAAAACAACAAAAACCAAACAGCAGAGTAGAGACAAGATTATCCAAAAGCCTGTGTAAGAGGGATATCCTGAACTATATTAATGGCTCTTGTCTCCCATATTTCCTTTTATCAACATTCCTTCTATTCTGCCAGTAGCACCTATTTGGGAAAGATTTAGGATTGTTACAGCGGGAATACAAAGAGAAAGAATGTTAATAATCAGCTTTTGATACGCAAAATAAGAACTTATAAGTAGTATTAAAGCAGAGCTTTGTCTAGAACAAGAAGATTTTACCAATTTAACTTCATATATCAGAACCACACACAGAAGGGAGGGCAGAAATCAAATTTTCTCACAAGAAATTAGAGATAACCCTTCTTCTCGCGACACTAGGCCACAAGTCATGTAAACAGGCACAAAGTATATATGCTGTAAAGAAAGAGAAAACCCAGAGTCTGTGTCTCCTAGCCCTGGACCCTGTGAGAAGAAAATAAAATATGGGATAACACATGAGAGGCGAGAATAATTACTTTCCATCTAGCTCTTTACAGGTGACACCGTTGAAACATTTCACTAAATGTGAAGGGGCCCGGCAACACTGAATCTGGTGAGCCCCTTCCTTTTTTTTAGCACTGGGCAACTTTGAGGTTTGGCTTCATTGCTTCAGCATGGCACCATCCAAAATGGTGTGAGAGCAAAGGTGTACATGGATCAATCTAAGGCCAGATTCCTAGTTTCCTATGGTCTCCAATTATTTGTGTAACTTAACAGTCACACAAGCGAGAAGACTTAAAGTTACATACGTTAAATTACACAACTTAAAAGACTTAAAAATGCTCTTGGGCCTGAGTATGGACACCAATGATGAGAGCTCTAGTGGAGTGGCACAGAATAGAGGCAAAGCAGTGACCAGAACGTATAAGAACCTTAGGGAGAGGTTTTGTCTGGGACCACGGGCATCAGTGGTGAAAACAATGCTCCACAAAAAAACAACAAAACGACAAACAAGGTGAAACACTAGCAGTGAAAGAAAAACAAACAACGCTCCTGCAAGATCCAATGAGAATTCAGAAAACAGTGACCAATGAGAAATGAGATTCACCCTTCCCTACTGTAACTAAGTTGCCTTGCCCATGTACCCAGATACCATCAAGAGAAGGGAGGAGATCAGAGAGACTGAGCATTACATTTAAAAGGACTGAGTTTACCTTAAAGAACATTCTACAGTTATTTCATTAAAGACTGTAAATTATAAAATTTACATTGGATAATTTTTCCCTTAATGAGTAGGTAGGGATCATAAGAAAGATTAGAACAGCTAAAAGAGCCAATAATGATGTATATTTTCTTCATACATCTAAGTGTTGTATGAGTTAGTCAGTTAGATCACTATCTTTACAACGCTCAAAGAGAAGGCATGCCACACACTTTTTTTTTATTGTAACGATGAACTTTAGAACAGAATATTTTTGCAAAGGAGTAAAATAATTGATAATGTGTGCCTGTTCTTATTTCTGAAATGTGGAAAAGAGTAAAACAGCTGTAACAACATGAAACATTGGAATGAGGCTAAATAAATTAGAAACTCCCTTTAGGTAACTTCAGAGAAAAATCTATCAATTTAATCCCAGTTCAGATTATTTGTGATTTCCTTTTATTTTTACAGATATCTATTACATATTATGTTGAGTGATCCACCAATGCATTGAATAGACTCAGTTTTCCTCAAATATTTCCTCTTCTGTTCCTACTATTGTTATTGCTATTGCTATTTAATTGACTGTACATGCCTTCAATACCAGAATATAAATTTCTTCACCCACTTGTCATCAGAAAAATGGCTCACTCTCCGACATTCTCTACATTAAAAAAAAAAAAAAAAACTTTTGTTCATACTTGCTGGGTAAAATGGACTGCAAATATACAATTATACCTTGTTTTGTTGTACTTTGCTTTATTGCACTTTGTACATGTTGCATTTTTTACAAATTGAAGGTCCAAGATTTCTGTGCGGGAAGTCACTGCAGATGTGGTGGAAATACCAAGAGAGCTAGAATTAGAAGCACAGCCTGAAAATGGGACGGAATGATTGTAATCTCATGGTAAATTCTGAACCGATGAGGACTTGCTTCTCATGGATGAGCAAAGAAAGTGGTTTCTTGAGATGGAATCTACCCCTGGTGAAGATGCTGTGAAGATTACTGAAACGACAACAAAATATCTAAAATACTACATAAACTTAGTTGATAAAGTAGTGGCAGGGTTTGAGAGGACTGACTCCGATTTTGAGAAAAAGATCTATTGTGGTTAAAATACTGTGACACAGCATCACGTGCTACAAACAAATGGATTGTTCATGAAAGGAAGAGTCAAGTGATGCGGCACACTGCATTGTTGCCTTATTTTAAGAAACTGCCAGTCACCCCAACCTTTAGCAACCAACAGCCAGAACAGTTGGCAGCCATCAACATCGAGGCGAGACCCCCCCACAACCAGGAAAAAGATTACAACTCGCTGAAATCTCAGATGACGGTTACCTCTTTTATCAATAAAGTATTTTTTAAAATAAGGAATGTATATTTTTTGTACCTAATGCTATTTCACCCTTATAGACTACAATATAGTATAAGCATGACGTTTACATGTACGGTGAAAGCAAAAAATTCATTTGACTCACTTTATTGAGATATTTGCTTTATTGCGGGCCTCTGGAACTGAACCTACAGGATCTCCAAGGTATGCCTGTAGTCCTAATCTGAAAGTGTTGTGTGATAGCTATTCGTTTTATCTTCCTGGTCTAAACCTACCCTTCAGTGCCTATTTTGTGATAATGTTGATGGACTCTAAAAATATTTCTCATTTGTCAGCTGGCATGATGTTAAGCTTTGTCAGCATAGGGTGCTAAAGGGCCACTGGAGGAAGAAAGTGGTTTTGTTTGCTTGTTTGTTTGTTTTTCCTGCTTCCGGTGAGTGGAGACAGGCTCCTGCAGTATAAGCAGTTTTTGCAATACCTGCGTCCCGCAACGTGCATGGCGTCTAGAGGTGTGCTTCTAGCAGCTCGGGCTATCTGGCAGCATACAATAGTTCCCTGGTGGCAGCTGCCCTTGACATTCCACTGATAGCTCATGCTACCAGTGAACTTTTTGCTATACAGGGAACCATGGAAGCACCTTCTCCGATGACGTTTAGATCTCAGCCTGGCAAAGGGGATCTTTCAGTTCCTGATGATTCCTTGGCTACAATATCTCAGCCAAATGGGCAATCATTACTAGCATGTCTCCCATTACCTCAGTCCCTGGCGTAACCAATAATTCCTTGTGTTAAAATTCTCCTGTTCAAGTTACTATGCGGGTTCTACCCTGGGAGTGGTCCTAAGCAATAGAACTGCAAAGATGGGATTCAGGGAGAAGTTTGGTTATACCCTTGGGCTTGAGTACAGTGCTGAGGTTTTTGCTGATGGAAAATGGGATTCTAGGAATCTACGGCACGTAGTGAGATTATAAGTAATCAAACTATCACCTGTGGTGGATTGTGATAAAGAGCCAACTAAACAAGTGTCTTGAGAGCCCAAGTGGCTGCTGCACTTGACCGTTATGACAGTAATGATGCCTACAAGGACTATGGTGTAAGATAGATTTTTTCAAGTGCACTTAAACACTTACAAAGAAAAAAATGACAAGCTCTTAGCTTGTCAACCTGAGGACCACAGAGCCACCATGAGAATGTTGAAAGAATCTTTTATTTATTGTAGCAATAAGGCTGATCTTGCTGAAAATTAAACACAATATTTAATTGTACAGGTCGCTGACAGCAACAGTCGCAAAACCATAATTCATTGCCTCCTCTATGATAATGGATCTGGACCCTGTGAACATTTCTCTTTTGCCAGGTGGCACCATGTTAACCTTTGTCAGTACAGTATACTAAAGAAAAAATGGGAAAGGAATGGGTTTCCCTTCTGGGTTCTGGTATATTCCTTGAGGCAATTTCCTGAAGCACGTCTAATTTCTGCAATGTCCGTCTCTAGCCGCACCGGTAGACTGCAGGGCCAGCTCTAGACACTCAGGTAGAGCTTACCGTGGAGTCCTCTCAGGTGGGTCACAGTACTTACGGGCATGACATGTCCTTGTGGATGGCTTCCGCTGGCATCCCCAGGAGCAGCTCGACAACCTCAGAAAACTCTGCCATCCAGTCACGGCTATGCCCTCTCTGATGAAGTCTGGATCTTAGTCTGTGTGGTGGGGATTTCTCCAGATCATGTCCTGTTCGTCGAGCACTATTTCAGCCCTAAAAGTACAGGTCCTATCCCTAAATTTGTTACTACTATATTATTTACAGATCTCTTTATTCATGGCCAGTCAGCCCCCTGTTATATCTAATAATGCTTGATGTTCAGATTCCTGTGTGGGTTCATCTTCTGAATCTTGACTGAGAAACCTCTTAAAAGTTCAATATTTTTAATTTTTTTAAAATTTTTTAATGCGTATTTATTTTGAGAGAGAGAAAAAGAGAGCATGAGTTGGGGAGGGCAGAGAGAGAGAATCCCAAGAAGGCACTATGCTCTCAGCGTAGAGCCCGACATGGGGCTCAATCCCATGAACCATGAGATCATGACCTGAGCCAAAATCACCAGTCAGAGGCTTAACTAACTGAACCACCCAGGCGACTCTTAAAAGTTCAATATTTTAGTTGAGGAAAAAAGAAAGAACTAAACTAAGGTCTGATTTAATCATAGTCTCCCAGGAATCATTCATTCTAGTTCTTTATCATTTGTAACTCATCTATTCTTAAATTAAAGTAAATTAGATGTAATGAGATAATTATTTTGAATTTTACTTAAGTAAAAATTAGAAAATCTATCAAAGTTCAGCATTATAAAAAGGCTGTATAAGAAAAATGCACAACATTCAATTTTGTCTTATATATTTATGAAAATACTGAATATATCCAGTTTAATGAAGACGAAACCTTGGAAAAGTCTGGTAAAAATGGATAGCAAATGTTTTATACATGCAATTCTAATGGAAAAATTAAATATATCAAATGGATATAACTTAAAGATAACTTTAACCTGATCTACTAATATTCTTTTAAACTACAAGGGAAGCCCATTTTTCTCTTAACACAGGATAAAATTTTGGAATCCAGTAGCTCCCTTGGCTAATAAGCCAATTTCTCTTAAAATGAAAAAATTCACTAGGTAATTATAAACACGGAATTGACTGGGAATTCTCCAAGAACTAAAGCTTTATTCACTATACCTTAAGTGAAGAGACACAGGGCCCTCCCTCCCATTTAGCAAAAAGATGAGAGTCACATTGTTCCAGTGACTTTTTTAAAGGTTATTATCACAAAATATTCATCTTCTTTTTCTCTTTTTGGTCATTCTTGTTAACTTCTTGTGTCTTTTGCTGATTTAGGATTATCACATAAATACAAGGGTAACAAAACTATATATAGTTTGATGACTTCATATTTTGGTCTCAAATCTCAGTTTTGTAAATGCACGCTTTGTTGTATCTTGGTGTTTTGGCTGAAGTATCAAATTCAATATCATACGTACATATGCACACATATATAGTTATTATTACATATGTGTTTACTAAATTTAATAAAATTTAGTGTTCTGATACTATGAGTTGATTTGAAAAAAGTTCAAGTTATTTAAAGTTTCATATCAAACAACATTTTTATAATGGAAGAGGAAGTTAGGAAGGATTTCTCAATTATTTTTTATTTTTCTTCTGAAAAATAACTTTTTTAACTTTATTTATTTATTTTGAGAGAGAGAAAGTGTGTGTGAACACGAGCTGGGGGGAGAGAGAGAGAAAGGGAGAGGGAGAGAGAGAGGGAGAGGGGGGAGAGGAGGAGAGAGAGAGAAGGGGAGAGGGGGAGAGAGACAGACAGACAAACAGACACACACACACACACACACACACACACACACACACAGAGAGAGAGAGAGAGAGAGAGAGAGAGAGAGAGAGAAATTCCAAGCAGGCTCCATGCTGTCAGCACAGAGCCTGATGCAGAGGTTCGTTCTCACTAACCACGAGATCATGACCTGAGGCAAAACCAAGAGTCAGATTCTTACCAACTGAGTCAACCAGGCACCCCTGAAAACTCACTTTCAATCTTGACTCATTTGTTGTTTTATCAACTGCCTAATTTGGCATACTCTCAAACCCTCCCCAGGCATTTACGCTAAAGTGGGGCTTGGCTAATATTTCATTAAAGTATATCTTAATAATTACTTTGTATAATTTCTACTTCTAAATTCAAAACCATTTTGACTTTTACATGCTTCTTTTCTATTTTCCTATATAAATGAACATTTAGAACAGTTAGAAATGTGTTTTAATTTTACGTAAGCATCTATAATGCTTATTGTTGTCCTTTTAACATAAATTATTTATACCAAGTTTGTGCTTGCTCATGAGAGACAGAAATAAGGAAAATGTATATTTTTTAAATAAATAGCCTTTAAATACTCCATGTCTTTGTTCTTGATGGTTTTTTTTTCTTTTTATTTTTTTGCTTTCAATTAGACTGTCACTGTTCATCGACTAAAATGTATTCTTCAGTGAGAAAAAAAGATTAAAAGTACAAAAATTACTCTATGAGGCATCTCATCTTCTTTATTAATGGTTGCTACATAATGAATTGTAAGGAAATAAGGAACATTGCAAAATTCTGCTAGTTATGAGCATCTTTATTTTTAGACTAAAAAAATGATTACAGATTTTTAAAGAAATTTGTTATAGGCATTCTTCTATAGAAGCCAGACTTTAAAAACTTACAGAAAAAACCTGTAGGCACATAAAAGTATGAGTTAAAGTATATAATATTACTTTGGTCTTTGATTTTAGCCTGGCTAGAAAATGAATGAAGTCAAAATGAAATCAAATGAAATCAAAGCACTTCATTATTTGCTTATTCTTCCAAATATCATTATATCTGATACTGAGTACAAGTTATATTTTCAGTGACTTAAAACAGAAAAATCAGGAAAGAAATGGTAAACACCTTTAATTTTACTAATTTATAACTTATTTTTATATACTTCATCATAAGGTTTGTCTTCACTTGTTTCTATAATTAAAAATGTATTAATATATCTGAACCAAATTAGTCCTTTATATGATTTCATTCACTCATCCATTCATTCACTCATGTATCCATTCATTATGATTCATCAAAGGCCCATTCTATTTAAGGGTCAGGGGTTGAGAAAATGATCTTAGAATCCTGGAATTCAAAGTGCTTACCTTTTAGTGAGAAAATTCCTTACATTAAAATGAAAAGAAACAATAAAATATTCCAAATGAAATGCCTAATATGCTTGGAAACTCAGAGAAAAAGAAAGGGCCTTACCCTGTTAGGAGGGGAAGGCAGAAAGGATCAACACTAAGGAATGAGGTTACTTTTGAGCTAAGTCTTCAAGAACAAGTGAGATTTCAGTAGATAATATAATGGAATAAAGGTTTTAGGTCCTGTATGTGCCATATTTGGAACACAAGCAAGAGCATCCGTGGAGTTATGTTAAGAAACAAAGCTCAAAAACTAGGCAGGGCAGGGCATCAAAAAGTGTGCATTTGCCAAGGATTGTGGACTTCAACCTCTAATCTGCTGTATTAAGGATCATTTTAATGATTTCTCCCTACCTGAGAAGAGTTAAATGTTACTATATAATTGATAAAGGAACAACACATATTATAACAACATAGCTGCTATTACTGCCACAACAATACTACATAATGGATAAACAAACACTTCAGTGGTATAAAACATAAGCATTTTTTTGTTCACTTGTCTAGGCTTAGCACAGGGTTTGGCAACTTTGCTAGTTATGGCAATGGTAACGCACAAGCTCATACCATGTGTCTGCCTGGGTCACACCTTTTTAGCATTTTATTGCCCAAAGCATGTCATGTAGTTGAGTCCAGCATCCAGGGACAGACAAGTGATGCCTTCCCCACCCCTAAAGTAGAACAATGTAAAGTTACATGGCAGGGTGTATGGACACTGGGAAAAGTAAATCATTGGGGCCACGTGCTATAATCCATCACACATAATAATGAAGTAGAAAAACTCTCCAGGAAAAATGTCATTGAATTGTGCCTAAATAATTTACTTAGCGTTAAGACAAATGACTGCACTGTTCTTTTTAAAAACGGAATATACTTCTTTCAAAAAGAGCAAACCGCATGGGGGGAGCGGGTAGCTCAGTCAGTTAAGTGTCCGACTTTGGCTCAGGTCATGATCTCAAGGTTCATGAGTGTGAGTCCCGCATTGGACTCTCTGCTATCAGTGCAGAGCCCGCTTTGGATTCTCTGTCCCTCTCTCTCTGCCCCACTTGCCTTCCCCCTACCCCCCCCACCCCGCCACTCGCAAACAAGTGCACGTGTGTGCTCACTCTCTCTCAAAAATAAACCATAAAAGACTCTTAAAAACTGAGAACAATCTGAGGGTTAATGGGGGGTGGGAGAGCGGGGAGGGTGGGTGATGGGTATTGAGAAGGGTACCTGTTGGGATGAGCACTGGGTGTGGTATGGAAACCAATTTGACAATAAATTTCAGATTAAAAATAAATAAATAAATAAACATTAAAAAAAGAGCAAACTACCCACCATCTAAAACTCAGAAGGTACAGTCTTTTAATATACAAATCAATCTGGACATCAATCTACATAAAGACATAAATTAAAGGGTATACTACTGTTAGATGCATAATTATAAACAATTTAATAAAACGTATTTGAATAGAATATGTTAAACTTATTTTACTTGATTTTACCAAAAGTGAAATAAATATAATTGCTGAGCTTCAGATAAATATTTTTTTCCACAAAGGATATTATTATAATGCCCATTTATGAGTAAAAGTATTTGGAAAAGTACTAATAGGTTGAAAAGCTTTATGATTTTTAACAATAAACTTGATTCTCATCCATTATATCAATTGACAACCCATTATGAACAGAAAATGAAAGTTATCAAGCATTCAACCATGTCCTTCTACCTACCCTTTTCGTAATTCCCATTTTTATCACTCACATTATTCATTTTATTTCTATTTTTTCAACACTTAGTAACATCTAAATTTGCTCTATAATTCCAATAGCTATTTAGGCTTAGTTCTATGTTAATATGGCTTCTAAGCAAATTTTGTATTGAGATATAATATATACACAGAAAGTACACATATACTAATACTACACTTTGTAAAATTTTAAAAAAAAAAAAAAAAAAAAAAAAAAAAAAAAAAACCTCAGACAACCATACCCACATCAAAAAACAGAGCATTTCTATCACTGCAAATAGCTTAAAACCCACTTATTTCCTTCCATTTACTAGTCATGCTCATCACAGAAAAACCAGTACAATTTCTAAACTGGTATCAGTTTAATGCTTTCAATCTTTAATAAAGGAGTAGACTGGATTTTATTTTCAATTGTTTTTAAATAAAAGGCTTATTGCTCTTGAATTCTCCAAATCTTTTCCCATTTTAAAATGTGTCTGTTATATGTTTCCTTTACACATGAAGTCATTACTCTAATGTCTTCTGGCATTAAATATTCTATTGATCATTTTCCTTTTGAGATAACTATCTCATTCATCTTTGGGTTGTATTTCAATGCCGAGTAGTATTGTTTTTTTTCCACAAAAACCTCTTTGAGTTTTTGAATATTTGAGAATGTATGCATCTGCCTTTATACTTAAATAATAACTTGGGCTACGTATTTTGTTCTTAAGTTTCACATTGCCTTTTTTTTTCCACTAAGAAAGTGTGGGTATTGTACTAATGTCTTCTGTCTTTAAATCTTGCTTAATAGAAACATAAACATATATTAGAGGAGTCCTCCAAGAAAAAGGGCCCTGAGGAGATTGTTAGCAGGAGCCTAAGATACATGAGGAGGCATGGACATAAAGAAAATTGGTTAGGACATAAAGGAAAATAAGCAAAATGTTACTGGAAGCTGGAAGAAATCGACAGAAAGGTTGACAAAACTATCACCCGCAGTGTTGTACAAAGTAGGAAATATTCCTAATGAACTCAAATCTAGCTAAGCAGTTTTCTAGCCAGAATATTGAAAGATATTCTGTATGGCTTCTTTTCACTGTGATATAATGTGAAATAAGAGAGCTAGGTTTGCTTATGTCTCCACTCTTATCTGCCAGAAAACAAAAGCTAGTGTTATGATTTTATAGGTACACATGTTGGAAATTATGCCAAGATATTCCTGAGTATAAGGGAATATGTGTTTGGAGAAGTAAAAGAGAGAGCAGGTACACTTGAAATAATTTATAGTATCTCTTCTGCCGTCACAAGAAAGAATTCTGTGTCCTAGGAACCTCAGTCTCATCCAGATACCCCTAGAAGTCAAAGCTTTGATAGAGTGCCTTAGAGTTATTATGACACTTATGGGAAGAACAATACTATCTCTTGTCCACAGTAACATAAAGATAAGTGGAGGTGCCCTTCTTTAGAAGATCAGATGAGCTTGCACCAAGAGTATGCCAATGTTGACCGATGGCCATTGAAAACCAGAGAACTTTTCCTTCAATGTCCTAAACTCCTAGCTACCCTGAGGCTAGGGTGATATCCAGGGTGTGTATGTGAGTTGCCAGAAAACATTAGTATGAGAGAAAGTGACCATTTAATGTAACTAAGCTGTTGTGGGAGGAGTGAGACCAAGCCAAATACTTTAGGAAAGTGCAAGAACTATAAATATAGGGATTGCCATAGGAGGTACAGAGAATGGTTTTTCAAATACTTTATCGACACAGGATTTAAGAGAAGAAAAAATTTGAAACAGGGGAAGATTTTCCTCCAATTCAATGAAAGAAACCATGCTAAATGTATGGTGGTAATCGGATAGTGATTTAAATATTAAGTGTTTAACCACCTTCTAGAAGTCCCTATGAGGGATGCCAGGCTGGCTCAATGAGTTAAAGTTGGGCTCTTGCTTTGGCTCAGGTTATGATCTCAGGGTTGTGAGATACAGCCTCACATAGGGCTCCACGCTAGGCATGGAGCCTGGCTAAGCTTCTCTCTCTCCCTTTCCTTCTGGCCCTCTTCCACTTGTGTGCTCTATCTCTCTCAAAATAATATACATAAAATAAAATAAAATAAAATAAAATAAAATAAAATAAAATAAAGTAAAGTAAAGTAAAGTAAAATAAAGTAAAATAAAATAAAATAAAATAAAATAAAATAAAATAAAAATAAAATAAAAGTTCCTCCAAGAACAGTCATCTTGCCAACACCAAATACAGGGTTTTAGGCTTTCTGGTTTTTTTTAATCAGAGAGTCCTCATTTGAACCTGTCATGTAGCCATGGGTGCAAATGACATGAAGAGTATATTCACAACAGGGGAAATGTCACATACTGGGTAAGCACACAAAAAATTGTCCAGTCTTTTTAGTCATCAAAAAAATACATTCTAAATAAAGACTATATATTTTGACTACCAAATAAGCAAGATAAAAATAAAGGATCACAGTCAGTGTTAGTGACAGAGCGGAAAAATAGGACAATAATCAGTTGCGCGAAAACTCCTGAAAGAAAATTTGGCATTATTTATCAAAGGTTTTAATGCATACTATTTAAGCCAGCAATTTGCATTTGAATAATCTATATTAAAGGCATAATTAGAGTTAGCACAGTGCTATTTGTAATAGAAGATGATAGAAAGAAAACAAAAGGACAAAAAAATATCTGCTTGTTTAAAGTCAGAGAACAGCCTAAATAAAATATGGTATTCTTAAACAATAGAATGCAAAGCAGACAGAAATATTCACACTACTGTATCAGGTGACATGGAAAATGTGTATAATAATTTTTAAGTGAAAGGGCAAACAACAAAATAGTAAGCACAGTGTTATATCATTGTTATCACGGGATGTGTGCATACATATAGAAACACATCTATGTGGACACCCTCTGTGCAAGTGGACTAGTGACTTGAGGACAGCACTGAAGGTCTGGAATAGACAAATGGTCCATGAGAAAGGAAACTTACCAACATGAGTGATGAGTGACTAAAATAAATAAATAAGTATGAATAATACAATGTTTTGATGTACTTAGAAAATATGAGCTGCAATTAATGATTAGAACGTTACAGTGATAGCAATTAACCTGAACAAGCAATATTGTTTAGCTTGTCTCAAAGTCTTGATATAGAGGAATTGAGAATGGGGAGGATGGAATTAACCAGCAAGACTGGGATTTATAGGAAAATTGTGAGTAGATGACCAATGCTTAAAAAGACAGACAAAATAATTTCACTGATAAACCTAATTGAGTGCAAATGGAAATAATCCCTCACATATCCACACAGAATAAATGCTAAGGCAAACTGTCACCCTGGGCTTTATGGAAATACTGGGCTTGTAGTGGGCCTTGAAGCATAGGAAGGGTACCAACAGATGAATGGAGTGTAAGGAAACCCCAAACCAGTAAAGGTATTCTGACTGCGGTCTGTACAAAGCCCAGAAGCCCAGTGTTTACACTGACAATGAGTGGAAATAATAACTATATACTAGGGGTGCCTGGGTGGTTCAGTTGGTTGAGCATCCCACTCTTAATTTCAACTCAAGTCATGAGCCCAAGGTCGTAGGATCGAGCCCCAAGTCGTCAGTCTCTGCATTGTGCGTGTGGCCCACTGGGGATTCATTCATTCTCTCTCTCTCTCTCTCTCTCTCTCTCTCTCTCTCTCTCTCCCTCCCTCCCTCCCTCCCTCCCTCCCTCCCCTTGTCTCTCTACCCCACTTGCACTCTCTCTCTCAAATAAAATGGAAAATAAAATATTTTTTAAAAAAGAACTAGATACTATAATATATATATATATATGTGTGTGTGTGTGTATACACACACACACACACACACACACACACACATATATATATACACTATAAGAATAAACATATTAGAGTCTGGTTGTAGAGTTCTTAAAATGCTAGGTCAAAGATCAGAGGTTCTGGTAAATGCCCCTCATCAAAAAATGTCCAATATTAAACGCCTGCTTTTAAGATATTTGCAGAAATGATAAAACTCTGAGAGTTGTGCTAGATATTTTAGGAATAAAATGTGAAACAGTAAATGTGAAGTCAGGCAACACTTTCTTGGATACAAATACTCAGGTTTACACTGTAGTACACGGGCCTATTATAAATGAGATATCCAAAAAGCTTTTAATACTATGGTTTCTGAGGTACATTAGCTTGAAGTTATAGAAATTAGAGAAAATGAGATATTGTTGAATCTTAATGCTCATAAACAATAAGGTCTTATTTGGACTAATACTGTTACAAAAATCAATAGTCTATTGTCATTTCTAGTAGTATTCAAAATGCATTTGGGAGTTAAAAAAAAGCATCATAATTCACCATTAAGTAATGAATAAAAATGCTTAACTTAAGGGCACCTGGATGGCTCAGTCAGTGAGCATCTAACTTCAGTTCAGGTCATGATCTCACAGTTTGTGACTTTGAACCCAGTGTCAGGCTCTGTGCTGACAGCTCGGAGCCTGGCACCTGCTTCGGATTCTATGTCTCTCTCTCTCTCTCTTTCTGTGTGTGTGTGTGTGTGTGTGTGTGTGTGTGTGTGTGTGTGTGTGTCTGCCCCTCCCCAGCTTGTGCTCTCTCTCAAATAAACTTTAAAAACTAATAAATAAAAATGCTTACCTTATAGCAAAGTTCAAAACAATAAAATATATAAAGAGATCTATCTATCTAGACTTCCTATGAATGTGTATATAAGATGCTCATAAAAATGCAAAACAAAGGGATGTCGGTTCCCTTTGAGCAGGTATCAGGTGCCAGCCTGTGTGCCAGGTGTTCTCAAAGAGGTGAAGTATGTCTTTCGTCATAGTAAACAATATACATTTATTATTACCCTATATAATAAACAATAGATATAGGGTTTAACATTAATCCAACTCATTGAATATAAGCATATTATTGCTCCCATAGTGAACCATTTCCCTATAAGTTCTATTTATACAGTACTAAGACTGGCCACACCAGAATAGAAATGGACATATTTAATTTTGCCAACTATCACTTCTAAAAAACAAGCAAACAAACAAGCGAGCAAAAACAATAGGGATATGTAAGTTTTGCAAAGTTATCAGTTCAGCTACAAACCAAAGAAAAAATTCTCTGGCAAAAAAACATACCACGTCAGCAGTGTTCTTGGACCATAAATTGTGGACCCAAAAGAAGATGAAATCAATGATCAAAAAAAGTACACTTTTTGGGAATCTTCAAATGAATCCAAGAACACATTTTAAATCATCTGGTGACTCCAGACTTCATTTTACAAATGAGAAAGCGAAGCTCACAGAAGCAAAATGGTTTACTCAGAACAACAGAATGAGGTAGTAGACAAACTGAGTTTCTAAAAACATCAACTTCTAAGGGATCTAGCGTCCTGCTACCTTTCCATCGTACCACATCAAATTTTAAAGCACATCAATGAGGACGTGTAGTGAAAGGAAAGAACCAACCACAGTAATTTCTCCTTTTGAACTCAAAAAGCTCCAGTATTGATAACCAACACAGTTTAATTGTCTGTGTTTTTTACCAGGGGAATACCTCTCAGCTATTGTGTCATTAAGGTCGGGTAGTACTTCTTACATGAGCCAGTCTTTATTGAAGCACTTGATATTTGCCAGACACTGTGCTAAGCACTTTAAACACATGATTTCATTTCATTATTCTAGTTACCAGATATAGTATGCTTTATTTTTATTGCTACTTGAAAGGTGAAGAAACCAAAAGAGAAGCGATGAGCCTAATGTTGATCAGATAGCAAAAGTTGGAATCTGTATCCTGCAGGAGTCCCTGTACTTCATGGTTACACTAAACCAATTCCCAATCTCCCACATTACTAACCATCAATGTACAATATCTTTACTCAAAACATATTTAAAACCACAGGACACGGTGGCTTTCAAGTACTGAGAACTCCCTCGGAAAGTGAGCAACATCTTTGGTGTCACTGGCCAAACAAGGTACAGGCAGAGATGAGAAAAATATATGCTGACACCAGGAAAACTGGGAGAGAGAGAGAAAAGGAAAAGGAAAAGGACCTTAACTCATCTTTAAACCGTGAGGGTATTCTGACTGATCTCCAAATCCTCACTAGCTATGAGACTAAAGAAAAATTGTGTGCTTCTAGGTTTCCTCACAGCACCTTGCACACACTTCTGTGGCTACTGTGATAGGACTTAACACTGCACTGGAGCCATTTGTCAAAATCTGTATTTGTCTCTCCTGATAAACTCTGAGTTTCTTGAAGACGAGGGCCATATCTAAATTATCATGATCTTGGGGACTCCGGGTGGCTCGGTAGGTTAAGCACCGGTCTCTTCGGCTCAGGTCGTGATCTCACAGTTCATGAGTTCGAAGCCCTGCGAAAGGCTCCACTCTGACAGTTGACAGTGCAGAGCTTGCTTGGGATTGTCTCTCTCTCCTCTCTGTCTCTCTCTTTCTCTCTCTCTTAAAACAATAAATAAAATACAATAAAATATAAAATAAAGTAGAATGAAATAAAATAAAATAAAATAAAATAAAATAAAATAAAATAAAATAAA
>NC_064810.1:135700596-135735596 GCF_023721935.1 Panthera uncia
ATAAAATAAAATAAAATAAAATAAAATAAAATAAAATAAAATAAAATCACAGTCTCACCAGTGCCTATCATTTTGCCTGGAACAGTAAAGGTTCAGTAGATGTTGAGGAAAAAAGTGGGAATGAAGTCATATAGTTACAAAGTAAATACTTGCCCCGCATTCTCCCCAGTACTCCCAGTCTACTCAGGGATGCCCTACAGACATTTTGATAAACTTGTGTCTCAGTCAACCTCTTTGTTTTCCAAACTGAGCCTAAAGAGGTGATCTCAGGGTGTCATGAAAGCTCTTCTGTGATTTATTCTTAAATGGCTTATTTGAATTTTGGCAATCCACAAAATTAACACTGAACTTCAGTGCCCACATTTGGGTTGGTGCTTGGGGTCATACTGGTACCGTGTGAAGGTCAAGTAACATCACTGGTGGTATAAAAATCTTGTGATTAGTACAACCAGAAACAAGTGGGAAGAAAATTAAGTCCTCATGTGGTTCATGTTAGATAGCAAACTATGCCTCAGCACAGTCATGAAGGGTAATTTCATGTTAAAAGGGATAATCCCACCTTGAGAAAACACTAACACCGATCCTATTAAATTAACATGATTAACTTGAATTGTATGGCTTTAAAGTTTATTTGAATTCAATAGGTAAATCAATTTTGACTTATTGTATAAAACTAGCAGCATCAGGAACATATTCTTCATTTATAATTAATGTCTACCATACATTATGTAATATATATGACATATATACATATATATTGTATGTAATATTTAAAAATCCTATCAGAAAAATAATGTGCCTACCTCAGGGAGGGAGAGAGGTCTATGAGAGCCTTTCCAGTTTTTCCTTTAAAAGGTGTCCATACATTTTCAAGCCAGAAACAAACTGGTCGAGCCTTTATGGAAAATGCATTTCTGCCAATGCGACCGCCATCACTTCTATGATGGATTCCAGCAGATGTATCTGTGGAAACCTTCTGTGTTCCTACATACGGCATCCTCTGTTGAGTGCCGTCACTCCCAGCTTCCACATGCACTAAAATTCACTGAGAGTGCGTCCTGCTATCAAAGGCTGTTTGAAAAAAGATGATGTTTTATAACTTGTTCACTATAATCTACTCTGTTCATTCTTGTCATTGCCCTGCTTTAGAGGAAGAATAATGACGTTCTTCTGCAGGTAGCATTAGGATGCTTGGACTCATTTTTTTTTAACACAGCAATTTCTCCTTTTTCACTGACTGTAAATGTTTCATTCAATATTTTACAGCCCCCTGGGTTTGGCAGGCAGTTCCTGTTGGGATGTGTACTTCTTGGTGATGTTTCTGTTTCTTCATTGTTTAGAATTATGAAATTCTGTTGCATTCTACATAAAAACTACAACATAAGACAGTGGCATAAAAATGACCCCAAAGTTGTTAGTCTCTTTCCACCCACACTAGGAAGAAAAATTGTTGCAATCAAAAGCAGTAGAAAATAAAGCATTGTTATGAGAGATAAATTGCACCAGCTAGCGGGTATGAATCATATTCTGTGCCACAAGGCATACTGTCTGAAAGTATACTGTCTGGAAGGAAAGAAAAAAAAAAAGAGTCTATGAACTTGAGTGAATAAACTAAAGGAGATTTTCTCCAGGGCACCCAGTGGCTGCCAGTGTAACTGAAAGGGGTGCTGAAGAATGGTGGATGTTTTACTCAAATCTGTTGCTCCTTGCCACGATATCTTTACACTGACCCAGTATTATGAGAGGATCAAAGAGGTTCAGAGATCATAGTGCTGATATATTTGAAATTGAACTGTTTCAACAATAAAAAGAAATCCTTTGACAAAGAGATTTGAAAACTAGAACAAGCATTCGCTTTCACAGGGTATTCTCAGACAATGTTCCATTCATTCATTCATTCATTCATTCATTCATTTGCATGTGGCAGGGCTGTGGGAGAAAGGCAGAAAGAATGATTACCTTCTGCATATCAGAATCATAAAATGGTATCATTAGAATCAAGTTTTCCCTATGTGAATACAAGGGCCCAAAAGTGCACTATAATATACCTAAGATAATTAAACTCAATGATTACTAGTCTTTTTTTTCTTCAGAGACTAATGTAGTAGTTATTTCAGTTCTAAAACTGTGAGCTTATCTAACTGAATAGTATCCATCTGCTATAATTGTGTTACCTTAAGTAAACATAAATAATATTTTTGTTTTACTTTAATCATAAATAATTTTTGGTAAAAAAAAATGTCACTATCACATGCTTAGTCATTCTTTACAGGATCCCTCACACCTGGAATTGTCTGAAAACCAGAGATCTTCAGATGTCAGCCTGAGAAATTCTAATTCAACAGGACGAGAGTGGAGCCCAGGTATTTGCAGTTACAAAAAGCCCTCTGGGCTGTTCTCACCAGCCACCTGAATGAAAGAAAGCCACTTGTATCAACATCAGGTCATAAGGAACTTGTCCTCAAAAATAATCTAATTTTCCAAATAACAAACCTGAGCACTTAACACATTAGTTATTCCACACAAAACTTTTATGCAGTGGGGTACTTATTCCTCCCATTTGAGAGATGAAGAAATCGAGATATGTTCAGCCTATTGTTAGTGATTGTCATCCTGGGTCCAGCTTCAAGAACTAAAAACCTGTGTTTTACAGGCTCAGCCTTATACACAGGGAGAATCTGAACAGGAAGCATATGAGGACCCTCTAAACTGAATTTCCCTGAGTGTTCAGTGTTTGCTGTCCTTTCTTTTGGTGTCACTTTAGTTCCTGAGTGTCTGCTCTGAGGCCCCTGTTAGTCAGCTTGAGCCTCTCACCAGTCTCTGCTTACTTGGTTTAATGCAAGTTCGTGCAAGCCCATCCCTGAACTTGAACTCAGCTGCCTGAAGGCCTGACCTCTTGTCTGGTACTGGGTGATCCTAACCCTTGCAACTGGAACTATCTTCCAGGACCCTCAAATTACCTCACATGACCCATCTTGATCTAGAACTTGCTCCTTCACCTGATGCTGAGAGGCCTGGCCAGTTTGGATCAAGATTATTTAGACTCTGAGTCACAATGATTTAAATTGGTGGTTTGGACCCTCATTTTTCACAGAAGGGGTCAGCTAACTCTTCTTCCACTCCCCCCAGCCCTGGATAGTTGCTATTCACTCTCTAAAAGCCCTCTGCGAGGAGCTCCCGGCAGGCCTTGTAAATACAGCCATCTTAACTAATTATGCAAAAAATGTGCAATTAAAATTCTTAAAAGGCAGTTCCCCTTTTGACAGAAAATTATGTTAAATTTTCCAGATTCTGAGAGTAGAGATTGTAAAGTGAATAAGTAGAAAAAAATATAAGAGGAAAGCAGAGGGGCGCCTGGGTGGTGCAGTCGGTTAAGCATCCGACTTCAGCCAGGTCACGATCTCGCGGTCCGTGAGTTCGAGCCCCGCGTCAGGCTCTGGGCTGATGGCTCGGAGCCTGGAGCCTGTCTCCGATTCTGTGTCTCCCTCTCTCTCTGCCCCTCCCCCGTTCATGCTCTGTCTCTCTCTGTCCCAAAAATAAATAAAAAACGTTGAAAAAAAAAATTAAAAAAAAAAAAAAGAGGAAAGCAGAGGTTTTACATGGAAATATATTTTAGAAACTACCTATTTTTTAACCTATAATTTTTTTCTTTAAAAAAAATTTTTACTTATTTACTTTTAAGAGAGAGAGCGAATCCCAAACAGGCTCCATGCTGATGACTCAGGGCTCAATCTCACAAACTGTAGAATCATGACCTGAGCCAAAATCAGGAACCGGACACTTAACTGAACCACCCTGGTGCTCCTTAAATCTAAAAATTTTAAAAATAAAATAAAATTTTTAAAAATAAAAATAAAAAATAAAAAATAAAAAAATAAAAGTTAATTATAGTAGATTTTGTGTATAAATTGGAACCTGACATGAGGTGACTAGTTTAAGGACTATAAATTCCATAACTTTATTTAAATTATAAAATGATATACACCTATTACAAAAAATATACATTAAAAATATTAAACTGTAAATACTTAATTGCAAATGGTTGGTAAAATTCCTTACACGTGCTATATAATGCCAACTAGGTAAATGTATGTTATTATATATACACATACACATATATGTAGTACAATATTAATGCTGATTTATGTAAATACATACAAAGTAAATAATATTTGTGTTTGCATACATACACAAACTTGATAGAAGATTCTTTGTTTTTATTTTGCTTTATATTCAGTGGTCATATCCCTTTCATCTTAATCCATACCTTTGGTGAGAACAGCTGTCAAATGTGTGGTTTTCTCCCAAGAAAGGTGATTTTCAGCAGTAGCTATAAGTATAATGGAGGTTCTTTTACACGGTCTGTCAAGGCATAAAATTCCTTAAGAGAGAAGGAGTAGGGGTGTGAAAGGAAGCTCTAGCTTGACAGGGACAGAGATAGGAAAATTCAAATAACTAGATACATGTTGGTTCCCAATCACCATGAAATGATTGCCAAATTAGTGCATTCTGTGATGAGCTAAGGCTTCTGCAGTTGAGCAAACTGGAGTTCAAATTCAAGTTGTGCAATTCCTTACCAGAGCGGCCTTAACAAAGTTTACCTTTCCGAGTTTAGTTCTCTTATCTATGAAATGGATACACAGCAAAGCCTCGAACTTCGAGTAACTTGTTCTGCAAGTGTTCCCTATGAAGAGCAAATATTCCTAACGCATTTTAACTTGACAAATAAACGATGTCTTGCAATACAAGTAGTATGTGCTGCCAAGTGTCACGTGATCACAACTGAGCCAATGGCTCTTGAAATTCGCTTTGACATGCAAGTGGTCTGGATGATACGCCTGTTTCCAGAATGAATTATGCTGGCAAACAAAGGTTTTTCTATAATTTATAATTACTTCATAGAGTTGCTCTCAAGTCCAAATAAGATTAATACGAAAAGCATTAACTGATGATGCTGGCACACAGTAAAGTCTTGCACACATAGTAGCTATTAGTCTCCATCCTTAGTACCACTGTTTCCTTGATGTGTACTCATCAGAGAAGGAAACTCTACCTGACTTCTGCTGCTTGAAGCTATAAATAACCAAAGCAGCTCTTACTGATGGCAGGCCATTTTGGAAGGATGGCTCATCCAGAGGCCCAACCGCACACATTCACTTATTCATTCAGTCACACTTACACTCATTCACTCAATACTGATTTATTGACTCCTAGTGTGTACCACACATTACAAAAATATGGGCATAGAAGATGCTGCCTTGCGTATAGACATGTAATATAAGTCCTTAATATGTCATAGCTACAATACAGTAAAGCTTGAGTTTTTTGAGGAATGCGTTACAGCCTCTCCTCGGATAGTAGAGAGAAAGTATCTTAGAGAATCTTATTTTTGCAGCAAATTTTAGAAACAAATAGGTATTTTCCAGATGGATGGGACTAGAGACAAAATGATAGGGTTTTTCCAGTGAAAGAACTGAAATAACATCAAGAGAAATAAAGGTATAACAAAGGGCTTGAGGTACTGATGACGGGATTAGAGAAAGAGATACGTTGTCAAGAAAGGCTGGGCTTGTAACAGAGTCTTGTACGTGAGGACAAGAAATCTGAAATGGACTCCTTAGATGATTTTGAAAAGCAGAGTGAAGACATTTGGGCTGTAGCGTATAGTTTCATCAGGTTGTTTGGGAAAGGTTACTCTGGTATCATTTTTGAAGGCACATTAAAATGATATAAATTCAGAGAGTGGGACTGAGACTGTTATAAGAATTCAACCTAAAATGAGTGAATATTTGGGGCGCCTGGGTGGCTCAGTCGGTTGGGCGGCCGACTTCAGCTCAGGTCATGATCTCACGGTCCGTGAGTTCGAGCCCCGCATCGGGCTCTGTGCTGACAGCTCGGAGCCTGGAGCCTGTTTCAGATTCTGTGTCTCCCTCTCTCTGACCCTCTCCTGTTCATGCTCTGTCTCTCTCTGTCTCAAAAATAAATAAACGTTAAAAAAAAAATTAAAAATAAATAAATAAATAAAATGAGTGAATATTCAAACTAAGGCAGTGACATATTGGGGCTCCATGTGGGCTTTCTGTAATCTCAGGAGGCTGGTTTATACATTTTGCATGTGAAAAGGAGTCTGTAAACAGCTCTGTTTACTTAAGAATAATTTAAGAAAAGATGAGGAGTATCTAGAAGGTAGAAATCTGTCCTGACTGTGAACTTGGAACATCTAAATTTGCTAATTATGTATGAGAGCTTCAATTTAGTAAGCTTTAACAGATGCAAGCAGAGCAGTAATCAGCCCAAGGACACGTGGCTTGGACACTGCAGAAACAGGGCCCCGTTGCAGGGATTGTCAAACTCCTGGGGAATGCACATGATGAGGCAATCATCAAATGTCATCATATTCAGGACTATGAAAAAGCCACACTGAAGCCACATCGAGATTTAAAACTCTTGGGTTAGGCACTATTTGGTTCTTTTCTTAATTTACCGTATTGGTCTTTTATTTAACCACTGCTGATTCCTTATGCATTTCCTTGCAGTGACTCGATGAATTCAACAAATGGTTTTGTTGTTAGACCTTTACTGTGTTGGTAGATGGCAGTCTTAAATCCATAAAAAGTAGAAGGAACCAGATCACATTTTTATTTACTTCTTTTATTTCTTCTGACAATTTTCCAAATGCTTTTGCTTCTGATTTTTGTGAAAATATGAACAGTGAAATGTGGAATTAGCCTACTGTTCTGTTGGTTTTAGAGTCACAGACTAGGTTTATAGGACAGAAAACACACTACTGTCCAGTGAAAAGTACAGGGGATGCTACATTCCTTTCTAATGTTGGTTTGCCTAATTCCATCAAATGCACCTCAGTCATTAAAAAGTAGAAAAGCTGACGGCAGGAATACAGCTTAGTCAGACATTCACCCTAATCTCAAAGGCTTCCAACAAAATTCACTTGACTTGAATACTGATAAAGAACAGCCAAGACGGTGCAGCTAAAAGCTAATAAATGTACTGTAAATTAACATGTAAATGCAACCAAAGTGGCAGTTTGCTGAATTTAGAAATGGTTAAGGCTATTGTTTAATACGGTATTATTCATTACTCCTATATCTGATTAGCATTCGCTGCAAAATTAAGTTTCTACTCTTTTGAATATATCATAAATAGAGTAACTTCTGAATTTTTTACTCTGGGCAATTAAAATAACTAATAGAGAACCACAAGAAATCTTTCAGTAATTAATAATTTTATGCCAATCGTTTTCCTCTAGCTATCAGGAATGTGAAGAAATAATGCACAAAAATATTATAGAGCATAGAATGTTTATAGGACATAAAAAGAAAGATAATAGTGGGCAATGAGTTTACTAATCACACTAGTCCTTATTTCTCACTGATAAAACTGTATTTATTAACATTATCAATTTATATAAATCATTTATTAATATACTTCACAATTATAACACATAAGTAATAGGACTTAGCATATTTTCAGATTTAGCTTTGTTTTTATAAATGAGAGCTAGATATATGCAGATGTAATTTGAAACAACAGACCTAGGTGACATAGGGAGACAGCTATGCACAGAGGATCAAGAGACAGGAGTTCCATTCTCAGGCAAGGGTGAAAGCTTTGAAGTGTTATGGAATGGAGTTTTAAGAAATATAGATTCCGGGGCACCTGGGTGGCTCAGTCAGTTGAGCGACCGACTTCGGCTCAGTTCATAATCTCACGGTTTCTGAGTTTGAGCCCTGCATCGGGCTCTGTGCTGACAGCTCAGAGCCTGGAGCCTGCTTCTGATTCTGTGTCTCCCTCTCTCTATGCCCCTCCCCCACTCATGCTCTGTCTCTATCTCAGAAATAAATAAACATTAAAAAAAATTTAAAAAAAAGAAATATAGGTTCCACTCTTGATTAAGCCCCTGTTTCACTCAGGAGCTGAGTTGTCACTTTTCCTGTGGGGGCAAAATTAGAGAAACATTTTTTTTTTTTTACCAAAATGATGCTCTTTTAGTGAATCCAGACATAAACAAATAATTGTGTGACACACTACATACATGTGTCGTGAAAGTGAACATGCCTGGCAAGTATGGAATGTTATCCTGTTCTTCAACTCGCTGTGTGGCCTTGGTCGACTGCATTAATCCCTCTTTGTTTCACGTGTGAAAATAAGGAAGTAGATTAAGTCCAGTATGACAAGTCATTTTCACACCAAGTGCCAATAATGGTAGGTTGGAAAAAGCTGCTTGGTGCTGTATGTTGAAATAGATTATGAGCTTGTGTCACAGCTCAGCAAGAAAGAATGGAGCAAAGGGTAAGGACTTGGCAGGTCAAGTGCTGCTTATTTGCTACTCATGAATTGGTTTATCCCTGGGTAATTTCTAGTTCTAAATCTCTGTGACTCTATAATTTAACATCAAGATAATAGGTAATGCTAGAACACATAGGGGAAGCAGGCAATCGTTTGACAAGCTTTAGGAAAGGACCCAACACTTAAAAACATCACTGCCTTGTACAGTGTTTAAATTTCTATATTTGTTCATCTTTCTGGTTAAGGTGATACAGGCAGCTATTACCAGTTTAAACTATTACTAATCATTAACACCTTGGTTCAAATTAATTGATCGATACAGCTAACCTATGATGACAGTAGACCTTGGAAAAATGAGATGTATAATAATATGTATGTAAAAGGAAAAAGGAAAAAGGTCTTATGTGTGTGACAATATTGTAAGTAAGGGTAGTGTAGACTGAAGTATGCAGTGGGCAATCCAGGAACCAGGAAATCATCGACTTGCCTTATTGTCAATAATGGAATGTTTCCAGAAGTCAGGGTAATAGGTGATAGGAAACTGACCACATCACCAAATTCCATACTTTCCAGTCATGTTCACTTTCACTACACATGCGTGTAGTGTATCACACAATGATTTGTTCATATCTGGATTCACTAAAAGAGCATCCATTTGGTAAAAAAGAAAACTGCTTCTATAATAGATACAAAAGAAAGCTCGTTCTTTCTACAGTGTTACTTGGGGACTACTCTGCTGAAGGAGGAAAAACAAAAATGGAATCTTTTTTAAGAATGAATGTATCAATATCATTTCTACCACTCAGGTTAAAGTACATGATTCTACTTTCCTAATCTAGATAAAAAAATTAAATGGAAATAGCAGAATCCATTTATCAGACCTAAAATTACCAATCCCAGCCATGGCAATGGTTAATGGTTTTCATTTACCCTTAAAATAATAAAATTGAAGATAGCGATAAATCTAATTATATAAATGTTGTAATTAGTAACAGAATTACAAATGGATTAATAAACATATAACAAGAGAAATAAGAAAACATAAATCATATTTTAGGAATATTTAATATTACATGTTTATAGTAATCAGATGAAAATATAAAACTATCTAAATTTCAAATCGCTGCTGGAGGCTAAATGAAAATAACGATTTCTGTCGCGTATTTCTCTTGATAAAACATTACAGATAATGGTAAATATTTAAATTGGCAGAAACAGAAATAGTAATTCACATATGCATTTGCATATATAAAATATGTATCTACATTTCGGTGGATATACATTTTACATATACACGCATATAACCATGCTGTTTAAAGAAATTACATTCAGTTACTTCTATACTTGAAGTGGCAAATTGAATTAATCACTTTGTCAATTTGTATTCATTGGTAAAAGCTTTCAGAAGAGATAAATTGAGAAGGTTTTAAAAAATGTGCTCTCAGTAGAAAGGAACGTTTGAATCGGTTACTGATGTCTGCAACAGGCATAGCAGTACAATGCTGACACTCATTTCATACATGTGATATTCCTTTTCTGTGTCCTAAGTTTGGGGATAAGCATAAGTGAAAAAATATTTTCCACCCTTTAATTATATTTAATGATCAAACCCAGGATAAGTGAAAAATGATTAGTTGAGAGAACAGCAAAAATATGAAGGCATAAAACAAAACAAAACAAAAATCCTCAAATATCTAAAAAAAATGCAAACTTCAGGGGCACCTGGATGGTTCAGTGGGTTAAGAGTCTAACTTCAGCTCAGTCAGGATTTCGCAGATCTTGGGTTCGAGCGCTGCATCAGGCTCTGGGCTAACAGCTCAGAGCGTGGAGCCTGCTTCAGATTCTGTGTCTCCCTTTCTCTCTGCCCCTCCCCCACCCCACACTGCCTCTCTCTCTCTCTCTCTCTCTCTCTCTCTCTCTTTCTGTCTGTCTCTCTCTCTCTCAAAAATTAATAAGCATTAAAAAATAAAAAAACAAATGCAAACTTCAATAACTACTAGAATAATTATTTAAGACTGTTAAGGATTAAAAAACCACAAAAGCTATTTTTCTAGAATCAGGTTCCAGAGCTATACTATGGTAATCATGATATAGTACTTGAGAGGTTAAAAAATTGTTATGTAATTAGCTTTTCTAGAAATACAAGTTATTACTGTTTTAACACTAGGAATGATAGAACTTAAATTCTTCGATTTTATATTGTTCTTGAACTTCAAGACTATTCAGCAGATATGGTGATCAAGAACTGAATGTTAAAAGTTATTTTAAGGGGCGCCTGGGTGGCGCAGTTGGTTAAGCGTCCGACTTCAGCCAGGTCACGATCTCACGGTCCGTGAGTTCGAGCCCCGCGTCAGGCTCTGGGCTGATGGCTCAGAGCCTGGAGCCTGTTTCCGATTCTGTGTCTCCCTCTCTCTCTGTCCCTCCCCCGTTCATGCTCTGTCTCTCTCTGTCCCAAAAATCAATAAACGTTGAAAAAAAAAATTTAAAAGTTATTTTAAAGTATATCAGGGTATATATTGCTTGTTTTACACTAAAATCTTATTTTTCATTTGTACCCACAGTGAACATATAACACTGAACCTTCTTCATACAAATACTATGATATTTTTTAACTTTTTGAGGAACCTCCATACTGTTTAGCACAGTGGCTAAAGCAGTTTGCATTCCCACCAACAGTGCAAGAGGGTTCCTCTTTCTCCACATCCTCACCAATACCTGTTGTTTCTTGTGTTGTTGATTTTAGCCATTCTGACAACCTGTCAGAGGTGTAAGGTGATATCGCATTATAGTTTTGATTTGTGTTTCCCTAATGATGAGTGGTGTTGAGCATCTTTTCATGTCTGTTGGCCATTTGTATGTATTTTTTGTTAAAAATGTCTATTCATGTCTTTGGCCCATTTTTTATTGGATTATTCATTATGGGGTGTTAATTTTTATAAGTTCATTATATTTTGTATACCAACCCCTTATTGGCTACCCTACAATGTAGCAATTGTACTACGAGGCATTTACCCAAGAATACAAAAATACTAATTCAAAGAGGTACACGCACCCCAATGTTTATAGCAGCATTATTTACAATAGTCTAATTATGGAAACAGTCCACGTAAAGAAGATGTGGTAAACACACACACACACACACACTGCAATATTACTCAGCCATAAAAAAGAATGAAACCTTCCATTTGCAACAACATGGATGGAGCTAGAAGCCATTATACTAAGTGAAATGAGTCAGAGAAAGACAAAACCATACGATTTCACTCATGTGGAATTTAAGAAGCAAAGCAAATGAGCAAAGGGAAAGAGGAGAGGAAAACCAAGAAACAGACTCTTAACTACTGAGAACAAACTGATTAACAAACTGATATCGGGAGGGAGGTGGGTGGAGGGAATGGGTTAAATAGGTGATGGGGATTAAGGAGCACACTTGTGATGAGCACCAGGTGATGTATGGAATTGTCGAATCACTACACGGTGTAACAGAAACTAATATTATACTGTACGGTAACGAATTGAAATTTAAATAAAAACTTAAAAAAAACTATTGTGATAGGATTGTTGGAGGATATTGATTGAATCACAGTACTGTTTTCCATGATCTAGAGATCATGGAGGCTATGACTGTAAACGACAAAATTAGAGCACGTGCCTTTTCATGCAGAAAAACTTTCAGAAATAATACCATTCAAGTTTTGCCTTAATAAAACACAGCATGTATGGAAATAACAGAGGCACCTTTTTTCCTTCGTGTATATCTGATTTCTCTTCTCACCGTAGCAATTGCAATGGATTTATTATGCTTATAGTTTAAAGTGACAATATCTTCACAGATTGTCCTTTCACACCGAATTAAACTCAAAGTGCAAAATCAGTTCTCAATAAATATCTGTGTAAAATAAAACAACTCTACTGGTCTCTCTACATGTGTAGTAGGACAATTCATATTTCTCCCCCTTAGTTACTGTGACAAAGAACATTTTATCTAGCTATTAAATTTTCTTATGTTGACATTACATGAAGCAAAGAGATAACTTTAAGGAAATAGAGATGAAGTGTTTAGATTGGTGCCTTAGCTAATTGGATTCTATTCCGGCTAAAGCTTTCTTTTAAAAAGGAACACTTATGTAATCTAAATAAAGGCATAACTTATCCACGTCTACCCATTTACCCAGTAATCCATCTGCCTATCCATTCATCATTCAATAAGTACATATTATGATCCTGGCATACACAGTATTTCACACAATATTTGTGTTTCCCCAGAGATACATCCTGAGATGAAGATTTGAGTGAAAGTAGTTTATTTGGGAGATGATCCCAAGAAACACGAGGAGACTGGGTAAGAGAAATGGGAAATGAGAGGAAGCCAACAGAAGGTACATTAATGAGTTCAGCACTCTTGTGAGCAAATTGGGCTCAATTCCACCGGCGGCCATTGGAAGGCAGTGTGTAGAAGAAACCTGAGAGTTCTCCCAGACAGAAGGTGAGAAAATTGAGGTATTTTCCAACCAGGTCCCACTAACTGTTGATTGAGGGCTGGGGGGTATTAACTCTCTGGCATTTCTAGACTCTCTAAGGTGTATTCTCCCACGGCCAAAGAAATCCATTAAGCAAACCACTGTAGTGATTAGCAGCAAGAAGTCACTGGTAAAAGAGAGAACCTAGGAGACTTGGTGAGGGCACTGAAAATTTTCATAACAGCCAGAGAGAATGTTAAACGTTGCAGGGATAAAAAGGAAGAGTGGCCTCTGCCCTCATGGAGTTTCTAGTAGACTCGGTAAACCCTGGAAATCAATGATTTTAAAACAAGAAAATGAACAAAAAATGAAGTTAAGGCACAAAACAGAAAGGGAGTATAAGTGTCCTCAGATTTCCTAAAATAATAATTTAGATACCTGAGCCAAATTATTTTGTGTCATATTGTTGCTGCGTCTCATCTTTGATTGTGTTATGAATACAAACAGAGTAGGCATTCACAACATATTTCAAATGATGAGACAATAATGCTACGTGGCAGCCATCATTAACAATAACAAAGAGAACTGGTTACATGTTGCCAAAAGCATCAAAGAAAGTTAAAGAGGTTTTGCCAGTACTGAATCCCAAGCTTCCAGTGAACCATAAGGAGACTTTTGGGCGCTTCATTAGCTTTGTTGCAAAGCCTAAAATGCAAAGTAGTTCCCTAATTTAAGGAAAAATAAGTGCACCTTTAGTCATATGACCTCTGAAAGAAACACTTGGGTGCTTGGAGTAACCATCAGGAAAGGCCCCTAGAGGCAGGGGTACGACCACATAAGGCAAGAGGCTTTTGCTTTTTCAAAACAAAATGATCTTTGCAACATATGATCTTGATAGTAATATAAAGTAACCTGATGATACCTAAGCCGAAAGCAGCAACATGACCACTTCCAGATTAAAACTGGAAGGTTAGGGGCAGGTGAGTGGCTCAACTGGTTGAGCGTCCAACTTCTGCTCGGGTCATGATCTCGCAATTCATGAGTTTGAGCCCTGTGTTGGGGTCTGTGTTGACAGCTGAGGGCCTGGAGCCTGCTTCAGATTCTGTCTCCCTCTCTCTCTGTCCCTCCCCTGCTCGTGTGCTCACGCTCTCTCTTTCTCTCAAAAATAAATTTAACAACATTAGAAACAAAACAAAACAAATTTTAAAAAAATGGAAGGTTAACAGTGTCCTGTTTGGAAGAAAGTAAGCATTGGGCACTGTCAGCATTTACACATGAGTGTGATTGCAGCCACACCAGGGCAAATTGTAATTCTTAAGAACCAGTGAACTTTCTTTTTATAGTGAAAATATTTAAATTTAGATTTAGCCAGCTGACTCAGTTTAGATGATCCCAATTTTGTGGACAACATCCAAAACATCATAGTCAGGAGCCAGTCGAACATATGCCTTCCTTTCTCCTTCGGGCCTGATCAGAGTGTTGACCTTGGCCATGTCAATGTCATACAGCCTCTTCACAGCCTGTTTGATCTGATGCTTTTGGCCTTGACATCCACAATGAACACAACTTTATTACTGTCTTCTGCTTTCTTCATGGCCGACTCGGTAGTTAGGAGGAACCTGATGACAGAGTGGTCAAGCTTGTTTCTCTTGGGGGTGCTCTTTCAAGGATATATGGGGTGCCTTCAGAGACACAGGGTCTTGGGCCACCCAAATGTAGGTGATGTGCACACCTTTTCTTGTGACTGGACGCCTTCAGCATTGCTTTCTTGGTCTTCAAAGGGGCTTCCTTTTTCACCTGTGGTGCCATCTTCATGAAAGGGAACCGATGAACTTTTATAATAAACAGATATGCAGAGTGAGAGACCTGGGAGAATCAGTGTTTAAAATCTTAAAGTTTCCTTTGTGTAATCTCCTAAATCTACTACAGATATGCTTTTGCATATCTATACTCGGCATTTAATACCAAGTGATACTTTTGATTGAGGTATAATTACTAGCACTCACAGAATGAAGTCTTCAGCAGTCAACACATACTATCTTCCTTTTTAATAAATTAGAAACTATGCTCCTCAGGAACCACTCAGGTTTACTTTGTTCATTTGCCTACGTGGATAAATGTACTTCATAACTAGTCCAATAAGAAACGTAAGGCCTTTTGAAAAATATACACAACTAAATTGATCGATGTGGATGAAGAAAACAGAAAAAAAATGTACATGAGAAGATTTTTAAAAATGTGGAGAGTTAAATTACACAAAATTTGCTAGAAATAAAGTAAAATTTGGAACATAAGCTCTCTAACAACAAGTGCGAAAAAAGAGCCATAAGAGGGAATTTCAAATGATCATTGGATAATGCTAAAGAAATTGCTAACATAATCTAAAGCATGACAGTACTACAATTAGAAGCACGTTTCTTCCACGGGGCCTAGCAATATAGTGGCAATGTCCTTAAAATATGTATTTTCTATAAATAGAACAATAGGTTTTATAAGATAAGCCTATTTCTAATAGCTTCTTTACAGAAACTAGATAAAATGCTAAAGCTCATAATAACAACATTGAGTTGTTGCTGTGTACCATAATTGTTAGGTCATTTTCCATCAGAACCACTCTATGTAATAGACAAAATTATTATCCTCTCTCAACAGTTAAGGGAAGCAGCTTAGAGAAGTTACATACCTTGTTCAGAATCAATTATCCATCAGTGGCATAGATTAGATTCCCAACTGATGACTGCAGATCAAGCTCCAAGAATCTAGGCCTTATGAGTTGCCACTAGTTAAGTCCAATGTCATGGTATCTCAGCATTTAGAAACAATATAGAGCTTGGAAATACCTTAAATCATCACAAGTATGCTGTTTTAAAAGAAAAGATGCTTATTTATTTTGAGAGAGAGAGAGAGAGATAGCATGTGCATGCTGGAGTGGGGTAGGGGCAGAGACGGAGACAGAGAATCCCAAGGAGGCTCCACACTGTGAGCATAGAGGCCAACATGGGACTTGATCTCATGAACTGTGAGACCATGACCTGAGTTGATATCAAGAGTCAGATGCTCAACTGAGGCACCCACGCACCCTAGAAGTATGGTTTTGACATGAGACTTGCACTCTAAAGATTAAATAGGAACTCAGTAAACCACTCATAAGTAATCCTTTGAGTAATATAACTTTTTAATTTTCCCTCTTAAGATAAGCAGGTTGCTGAATGGGTTCCTTGTAGCTGGATTAACTTGCTATGTGGGAATGTTAGCTATGAACCAACTTCACTATGGGGAATGGTAAGGTGAATATTGGTTGTGAAGTTAAGAAAACACTTATCTCTCTGGCTTCAGAAGGAAGAGATTAGGCACAGACATATTATCCAACCAAAATTCTTATTAAACAATTAATTAACAGGTTAAATAGGAAAGGCATCTGAATTCACACTGATTTGTCCCATTGGATCTGTTTTAAAAACACCTGTTACTTTCTTAATTAAAAAAAGTAGGCTCAAATTGAGTATTTTAGGTATTTACTTTTAAATAACCTTAATGGATATAAACCTCTAACTTGATCAACATGACTATTAACATTACCACTGATTATTTTAATGGATAAAAATTATCTACAAGAGAGAATGAATGTCTGTTATTGCCAGGACAAGAAGAAATTAAGAAACAAATTCACTTTTCTATGCTGAAGCAGTTATCTGGCAAGGGTAGCATTCTCTTTAATCTAATATGATGATAATAGTCACTCTGAGGCGGCAAGGTTTTTTAAAAACAAGAATTTCAAGAGGTACAATTTCTTAGCATCCGAACCAGATACTCTACTGCCCTCTCATGGATATTATACACGTAGCATGAAGAGTAAATACATAGCCTTAAGAAGGCTCAACAAAATGAAATCTGTTTACATGAAACCTAGGGTGACTAAAATTACCACCAGCAAATCAAAAACAAAAAACAGCATTGTTTGCTTCATTAAGACTATTAGACACAGACACTGTCAATAATTGTAAATTAAAATAAATGCAGTACATTCTACTTACGGTATTATCAACTTTGGCATTACTAATGTGCCTTTTACTTCCAAAATCCTAGGATTCTAAATGTGCTATTATTTCCCCGTTTGGTAATTTCAGATAACTGGCAGAGAACAAATGACTTCAAGTGGTTAATCCCTCCAAATGATTGTTTTGCCACAGTTGACAAATTCCTTCATGAAGCAAGATTTAAGAAATCTTAGGAAATTGCAATATAAATAAAAAATACAAGTGTGGGTACTCAGAGTAAGAGACTGTGGTTATGGGAGCAGAAAAAGGGAATGAGAGGAAGGTTGCTGCATACAGATGTATAGCTTGTAGACGACTCATCTCCAAAGGGTGCTGTATACATAAGTATGCATGATATAATGTATGCATGATATACACGTATGCATAGTACACATAAGTATAAATTATAGTGAATATTTAGATTAGATCAGTGGGAATTCTAGTACCTTGAATTAAGAAATTCATTTTTTTTCTCTCAATCAAATCACTCAGAGATTAAAAAAATTCACTGGTACTCGTGTGAAAGTTCAGCCGATACACTGTAAAGACAAGCAAAGAGCTGAGAGGTGTGGTATCTTTAAAGCATATTTTTGACTTGATTTAGCACATTCTCAGCTAACAGTGGCAAGTCCGGGTTTAGAGTTTCATTGGCCTTAGAAACATGACATAAACACGATTTTAACACATTTCTTGGTTCGCTCCAAACATAGAGATACAAGCATTCCATATGTACTTTCTAGTACAACTTTTTTTCCCCTTACAGGTTCTAAAATACAGTTACAAATCTTAAAACATTACCAACCAAAGCGAAAACAGTTTGGGTTGTTGCACATGTAATATGACCCAAGACATATGAAACTGCCACCTGCTATATGTATTATTTCTTCAGTGATTATCTAATTCTAAAAGGACAGAACCTTGATGATCTTGTATACCAATGAAATCAAGGCCAGATTAACTGTTCTAGGGGAGCTACAGAGACCACCAATGAGATGTCAATAAGGGGCTGCCAAGAATGCCACCTGTCACATGAACTTTGCCATTGGCTGTGCCTTCGGAAGGGATTTACTTGGAACTTAATATACCATAAATACCTAGTCAGCTACTCAACATAGATTAAGGATACAAGTCAACATCTTCATTGCTGTGAAACTAAGTCAGAAGAAATATTAAGCAAACATGGAAAGAGGGCAATGATCTATGTCACATTTTAACAATCTACTCTAAAATCTTATTTCTTTGGCGTATGAACTCGAACAACTCATTCTAGAGAAATTTACTTCCATTTTAATCTGGAAACATGTTTCATTTGGAAATTATTATGAAAAGGGGGGAGTATGCTTGAGCATGCTCCAATGAGTTTTTATTAATAATTCTTCTCACTCTTACCGATCTCTGTTTCTTTAAATGGTTTGGCTTCCACAGCAGGCCCCTCAATTACTACATTTTCAGAGTTGTTGCTCACCTTGGAGCCACCGTAGCTCCAGTAGCTTCTCATCATTTGCTCTGCTTCCAGAACGTCCTTATAGCCCCTTCTGGGCACTTCTATAGCCCTTTCTGCCATCCAACAGGTCTGGATTCTGGGGCCTCTCAGGGAGTGGTGGGATCGAAAACAGGCTCTTGTTATCAATCCAGTGGGTTTGTTTTCACAGAATTGGTTAGGATCTCTTTGATAGATTATATTGGGAAGTGTCTGATGAGCCTTTATTAGTGGAGATTTCTTCAGCATCTACTACATACCAGGCATTGGTGCCAATTACCGAAAAGAGTAAAGGGATTTTGTGCACTTGGGAAAGGCATAGTGTTTGAGTCTGTTAGGGCTGCCGTGACAAATTATAACAGACTGGGTGGATTCAACAAGAGGCATTTATCTCTCACAGTTCTGGAGGCTCGAAGTCCAAGATCAAAGTGTTAGAGGTTTGGTTTCTCTTGCAATAGCTTCATTTGGCTTACAGATGACTGTCCTGTCACCGTGTCCTCACATGGCCTTTTCTCCATGTGCCATATCCCTGGTAACTCTTCCTCTTCTTACGAAGGCACCAGTCATGTTAGATTAGTGCCTGACCCTTAATGACCTTATTCAACCTTAATTACCTTTGTGAAGGCCCTATCTCAAACACAATTACATTAGGGGTTAAGGTTTCAACACCTGACTCTGGTGGAGGGCCCAGCATAGCACATAAATGTTCCAGCTTTAATTTATTTTTTTTATTTTGTATTAATGTTTATTTATTATTGAGAGACAGGGAGAGATGGAGCATGAGTATGGGAGGGGCAGATAAAGGGGGAGACAGAATCCGAAGCAGGCTCCAGGCTCGGAGCTGTCAGCACAGAGCCCGTTGCGGGGGTTCAAACTCACAAACCGCAAGATCATGACCTGAGCCAAGGTCAAGCCTTTAACAGACTGAGCCATCCAGGCACGCCAAATGTTCCAGCTTTAAATTAAAGGCATCCAAGTTTGAATTCATCTCTACCTTTTACTAGCGATGTGATGTTGCACAAATCATTTAAGAGAAAACAAAGCTGTGTTAGCTTCTTCATCTATTTTTTTTAAATAACATAATCTAGTTCATATACTACTGTTTATCTTACTTAAAATGCATAACAACCATAAGAGGTAGTCCCTTGCAAAAAAAACCCAGAAATTTAAAATTGCTTTCTTGGGGCACCTGGGTGGCTCAGTCGGTTAAGCATCTGACTTCAGCTCACGTCATGATCTCATGGTTCATGGGTTCGAGCCCCGCATCGGGTTCTGTGCTGACAACTCAGAGCCTGGAGCCTGTTTCAGATTCTGTGTCTTCCTCTCTCTCTGCCCCTCCCCCACTCTCGCTCTGTCTCCCTCTCTCTCAGAAATAAACAAACATTAATTTTTTTTCAATTGCTTTCTTATTCACTTGTAACATTGCTAGAACATTACATACGATGTGAAACAGGTTCTTAAAAGACATCTATTACAAAATGTGTACAATATTAGAAGCAGTGATTTTTAAAGGTAGAGGGAGCTTTGAGACCACCTATTTTTACATCCGTAAAATAAAATGAATCACCAAGCTTGTGGTTTCTTTCAGACTGGTCCACTTCCCATATCTGAAAGCCCACCAAAAATAACACATAGAAATGGAAGGTTCCTTCATACCAAAATCATTTTCATTTAAAACGACACTGATGAAGCCACTGGTTGTTGCCCACTGTGACATATCTGCTTCTTTAAGACAACACATTTTCATTTTATCAACTTCTTCATTAACGTCAAACTCTAAGCACAGGAAATTCAACCTCCTTCTTTCACCTGCTCCTGAACACTCACTGTCTCAGTGATCTGTAAATAATTGACCAGGCAAGCACTGAAGCACAAAGGCAAATAGATCAATACTCCTCCTGCCAGCGCTTACAGCAAAGAGAAATGCTGCTTCTCTCCATTTCCTACCACAGAGGACCTCATTCATGAATCAATTCACAGTCTGCAGCCCCCAGATTTAATTCAGCATGCATAATCAGCAACAATTGCTGAAGTCTTTGATTAAACTTTTAAATTGCCTCCTAATATGATGCAAATGGAAAAAGGTATTGATTAAAGAGTCTTAAAATGGTAACCTGTTCAGATGAAAAAGGAAAATGCTTTGAGCTGGTGAGCTTGTGTCACAGGATGAACAGTGTGAACAATGCTCTAAGGATTTCCGATTACAGATGCAAAACAAGCAGTTAAAATACCTACTGGTTGTCATGTTCATAAACTTGAAGAACTTAGAGAACGTTGTCAAACGGTGTGGCATTTATTTATGATGAAAAACAAGACAGATGACCTGTAAAAACATAATCCTTAAATGACCTAAAAATGATTACATTTTTACCCTAGGAAAGTCTTTGTTTTTTGTTTTTTCTACTATAACGGATTCTGGATTTCAGAGTAACATGATTGTACATGTAATTTCCCAGTAGTATTCTCCCAAGTACATTCATAACAATTTTCTCAAATGGATTATTTAGCTGTACAAAGAATTTATCCATTCACTACAAATCACACTAATCTCACTACAAATATTATCGAGCATACAATATATGTCTACATATATTGTCTACATATTTGTCCATATATTGTCCATATATTGTCTATATATTGTCTATATATTTCTACATATTGGGGATATAGGTAAACCAAGTGACAAAACTCTGCATTCATGGAGCTTAGTTTCAAGTGGGGAAGAGAGAAAATTAAAAAAAAAAAAATTAAAAGGTACAATATGTTTCGTTGCATAATGATAATTCCTATAAAGGGAAGGAGAAAAGGAAGTATGGATATGGAGAAGTCACAATTTGGATATAGAAAGTTCCAAGAAATGGGTGCCTGGGTGGCTCAGTTGGTTAAGCGTCCTACTTTGGCTCAGGTCATGATCTCAGGGTTCATGAATTCGAGCCCCATGTTGGGCTCTGGGCTAACAGCTCAGAGCCTAGAAACTGCTTTGGATTCTGCGTCTCTATCTCTGCCCCTCCATAACTTGCACTCTGTTTCTCTCTAAAAAATAAATAAACATTAAAAATAATTTTTTTAAAAGTTCCAAGAAAGGATGGTGACATTTCAGTAAAGAGCTAAATTGGTAAGAAAATTAGTCATGCAATTTTCTAAATAAAAATGCTTTAAACAGAGACAACAGCAAATGCAAAAGCCCTGGGGTGAAATCAAGCTTAGTCTGCATCATAGAAAGAGCTAGGAGGCTGGTATGGCTGATATGCTATAAGTAGAGGGGAAAGGAAAAAGAAATGAAGAAAGGTAATAGGGGGGTTATACAGGACTTTGAAGGCCACTATAAGGATTTTGTTTTTATTCCAAATGCAATGGAAAGCAACTGGAGGATTTTAAGCAGAGGAGGAACATAATCTGACTTCTGTTTTGATAGGAACACTTTGGCTGATGTGTTGAGGATAGATTGTTGTAATTATGAGAATAGGATGGCATAAGATAGGATGGGATGCGGTGAAATGAGACAAGATAGGATACAGGACAGGATATAATAGAACAGAACATAATACTAACTAGAACATGAGAAGAGGAAATCGTAAGGGGAAAGATCAGGAGCTCAGTTTTATACATGCTACATTTGAAATATTTATTTATGTATTACATATTTACACAGGCATTAAGAAGCAATTAGTTACATGGGTCTCAAATGGCTATATGACTCAGGGAAGAGGTTAAGGCCAGAAATACAATTTAGGAACCACCAATGTTTAGAAGGAACTTAAATTATGATACTGGATGAAATCACCAAGGAATTAAAACAGACAAAATAAAGAAGACTTCCTAAGGCTAAGCGCCAGGACGCCCCAGCACTGAGAGGTCAAGGAGATGAGAAACTAGCAAAAAGAGAATGTGTGATAAGAAGGTAGGAGAAAATCCAGTAAGTTCAATGGCTAGTGAAGACAATCTTTCAATAAGAAGACAGCAATCAGGGGGTGCCTGGGTGGCTCAGTCGGTTGAGCGTCCAACTTCAGCTCAGGTCATGATCTCACAGTTCGTGAGTTCGAGTCCCGCATTGGGCGCTGTGCTGACAGCCTGCTTCAGATTCTGTGTCTCCCTCTCTCTGCCCCTTCCCCGCTCAGGCTTTGTCTCTCTCTGTCTCTCAAAATGAATAAACATTAAAAAAAAAATAAGGAAAAAAAAAAAAAAAAGACAGCGATCAGCATGAAGTCATTGGTGACCTTGAAAAGAACAGTTTGAGTAAATAGGGGAAGGAAGCCATGTCTGTTTGGAGTGGATCCAGGATTTATCTGGAGTGGAGATAACTATTATAAACAACTCTCTCACAGAGTTTTTCTATTAAGGGAAAGAGATAAGTGGGGTTGAGATAGAGGGAAAATAAAGAGTACTTTTAAGATGTAAGAATTAATAAGATGTTTGAATAGTGATGGGAAATACACAGCAGGGAATGAAAAACTGATGTGCCAGGAGACAACGGGGAGGCTGCTCAGGACTGACTGGGACTAGAAAAGAGGACAGGATCTTGGCCATTGTGAGAGAGTGGAGGCATACTGTTTTGGGGCATAGCTGCAGGGAGGTAAGAAGATGCCACAGGGAGAGCTTGTGAAAGGTCTTTGCTAAACCATTCTATTTCCATAGTGAATAGGAAGCAAACTCATCAGCCAAGAATAAAGATGAGGAGAAGGCTATGAAGATTTGAGGACTGAAGGAAAGGATGAAAAGCCATCTAGTGGATTAGGAGAAAAATAACCAGGGGATATAGTGCAATTACTCGGCAGCACGGAGAGTCCACTAGAAGTCAGTGATCATGGGAACAAGTCAGCAGGGATGTGTGTGTGCGTGTGTGCCTGTGTGTGTGTATGTGTTCACCCGCATGGGTGCAGATCTGAAGTAGAAAGAGAGTTACATGATTTAACTAGAGTTGATGTCCACCAAATGAGAAAGGAGGAAGGAGGTTTAGAGTATATTTAAGGGAGTGATTATAATGGTAAAATGTGTAACTTAAGGAGAGAACTAAGAGCAAGATAAAGATAAGTTTCAGTGAACTGATGGCAAGACTAACACAATGGATTGCTTAACCCAAATATATTTCAACACGTACCTCAATATACTGTACAGCCAGTGTTCCATTGTATACATTTGTAAACACAATCCTGTAGATGAACTGTAGAAATGTTACTAAATAGTAATGATAATTAATGGTCATTAATTTGTTAACATTGCATGAACTGATTGCCTAATGTTTTGATGCCTAGGAAATATGAATACTTTAGAAACTTAACAATTTGCCCATACCTTTAACAGTAACTTATCAAAAAATCACTAAATGTATATTTATAATAAATTAGTAATTATATCTTCCTGTTCTGAAATTCCAACAAATGCACTTGTGTAAAATTATGAAGATATTTTGACATTTAAGAAAGAAATTAACTAGTCCAAGTTATTCACTGAAAATTCTGTTCACTTAAGAAGATATAATACGATAGATTCAGACTATATAAATAGTGTGAAGTTGCCTTAAATTGTTCCTTTTTAAAATGAAAGTAATAGACTGGGAAATCTATAAAGCCCTTCCAAAAACTAAAATTCTAGATCTTTATGAAACCTAGTAAATGTCTTATTAACTAGAAGTGCAGTTAATTTATCTCTTTTAATAAAAAAGTAGTTATTTTTGTATTATTGTCTTTAAATACCCTCAAAAATTCCTTTCTATTCCTTCCTGGCAGGGATAACAAAGAATTTGGATCCTTAAATAAAATACTTCTGGGCCTTCGGAAATACTTCATATCTTCGAGATCCTTTTTTCTTCATTCTCCACAAATAAAGTTTGCTTAATATCCTACTCAATAGCATGAAGACTCAAAGGTGTAAAAAGCAATTCAGTCAGACTATGGAACACAATACTGTACTTGAACTATCTATGTGAGGTGTGTGTGAGGAGAGTGGGAGGGAGAGGGAAAGAAGGAGAGAGTAAAAGGCTACGTACAGAAACAGACAATAAAAAAAAAACCTGCTATTTTATTAATTTTATGCTATACTAGAACACAGTATATTGGCCACATTGAATTAATAAAAATAATTCAGAAATTTGAAACAGATCACATTTTGGGTTGGAGGCAAGATAAATAAGAAAACACACTCTATGTACTCTCCCTACTAAGTACAACTAAAAACCTTGGAAACAATAAAGCAACCATAAGATGACAAAAAGATAGAGAAAAGAAGGAAGACTGGAAAGAGACTTCAGAACTCAATAAATGATTCTTCTAACATTCCCCACCCTACAATAACTCAGTAGAAGCAGTACCCTTCCCTTCTCCATGGACACCACAGTTGCAGAGGAGGACACAAGTCTGGTGGGTCATCCTCAACATGAACTAAGTAACAACAGCAAAGAGTAGCAAGATAATCAAGAACTGTGCAAGATAATATTGCTGATGAAAAGAATTCTTTAAGCTGTGTATGAACTTCTGAGCAGATCCATGAGTATTTCATATAAGAAAGTGAAGAGAATGTTCAGTAACCTCAGGAGGACAGCAAAAGGGAAAGACAGAAAGAAAAATCAGAAAGAACAAACAAAGGGTGCCTGAGTGGCTCAATCGGTTAAGCGTCTGACTTTGGCTCAGGTCATGATCTTGCAGCCGGTGAGTTCAAGCCCTGCCTCAGGCTCCATGCTGACAGCTCAGAGCCTGCAGCCTGCTTTGGATTCTGTGCCTCCCTCTCTCTCTGCCCCTCCCCTGCTCACACTCTATCTCTCTCTCTCTCTCAAAAATAAATAAACTTAATTCTTTTTAAAAAAGAAAGAACACTACACAATCAAATGACAGACTTAAATACTAGGATATCAATGTCATTAAATCTAAATGGTTTAAACAAACTAATAAAGACAGATTGTATGAATGGATTAAAAAACAACTCAACCAGATACAATCTATAAGAAATAACCTTAAAATATAATAATACGGATAAGTTAAAAGGATCAGTGGATAAACGGATAAAGAAAATGTGATATACACATAGTCAAATACACACATACATACAATGTAATATTATTCAGCCATACTAAAGAAGGAAATCCTGTCATATATAACACCATAAATGAACCTTGGCAAGGGGGTTTGTTCTAAGTGAAAAAAGTCAGGGAAGGACAAGTATCATATGATCTCAAAAAGCCAAACTCAGAGAGTAAAATGGTAGTTACCAAGGGCCAGGTGATGGGGAAAATGGAGACATGTTGGTAAAAGCGTTCAAATTTCCAGTGATAACATGAGTAATTTCTGAGGATCTAATGCACAGCATAGTGACTATAGTGAACACTACATACTTTTCAGCTGTTAAGAGAGTAAAACTTCAGTGTTCTCAAAACTATAAAAAGGGTAACTATATGGGGTGATGGAGGTATTAACTAAACTTACTGTGGTAATCATTTTGCAATATATGCATCAAATCATCACGTTGTATGCCTCAAACATACCCAATATTATATGCCAATTATATCTCAATAAAGTTGGAAAAGAAAGAAAAAGTAAAAGGAAAGGAAAATAAGTTACATATAAACACTGATCAATGAAAGTTGGAGTGCTACATTAATATTAGACAAAGAATTCAGAATAAAATCAGTATGTGTCAAATAACCAGGAAAATAGAACAATGTGAAATGTATATGCATCCAACAATAGAGCATCAAAATATATGAAGTAAAAATGACAGAACTAAAAGGATAAATTTTGCTAGGGGCTTCAAAACCTTTCTTTTAGTAATGACTAAAACTGTCAAGCAGAAAATGAGCAAGCATAGAGAAGATCTAAATACCACCATTAACCCACAAAATCTGACAATTAAAGAACACTCCACCAAACAGCAGCAGAAAACACATTCTTTTCAAGTGTACATGGAATATTCATCAAAAAGGCACACATATTCGTTGATGAAACCAACCTCAACAAGTTGAGAATAATCAAAAATCAAACAGAGTATAGTCTCTGTTCATAAGGGAATCATATTAAAAATCTTAAATAGAATAAAAACAGGAAAATCTCCAAACATTTGGGTAGTCACTCCTTTCACTCCTAATCAGCATCATACTGCAAAATCTTTGCCAGTGCAATAAAGCAAGAAAAACAAACAAAAAAGATATAAACGTAAAAGGTAGAAATAAAACTAGCCTATTTTCAGATGACCTAATTAACTACATATGATTAGCTATATACAAGAAAACCACTATAACTAATAAGAGAGTTCAGCAATCTCTCTCTCTCTCTCTCTCTCTCTCTCTCTCTTTCTATCATACACACACACATCAATCTTATTTCTGTATATAAACAGTGAATAACTGAAAACAGGAATTTTGCATGCAATTTATAACAATTCCAAAAATTATGATACTCAAGTATAAATCTAATAAAACATATCCAGAATTTCTGGGCTAAAACTACAAAGATCCAAATAAATGGGAAGACATACCACGTTCATGGAATGGAAGACTCAACATAATAAAGATGTCAAATCTCTCCGAATTGATCTATAGGCTTAACGCATTTCTATCAAAATCCCAGCATGATTTTTGTAGATATAGATAACTTGAGTCTACCATTTAAATGAAAAGGAACTAGGGTGCCTAGGTGCTTAGTCGGTTAAATGTCCAACTTTGGCTCAGGTCATGATCCCATGGTTCATGGGTTCAGGCCCCACATCGGGCTCTGTGCTCACAGCTCAGAGCCTGCAGCCTGCTTTGGATTCTGTGTCTCCTTCTCTCTGTGCTCCTCCCCTGCTTGTGCCCTCTCTTTCTCTCTCTCTCTCTCAAAAATAAACATTTAAAAACATTTTTTAAGGAAAAGGAACTAAGGAACTTTAATCACTAAAATAATTTTGAAAAATAACAACATTTGAGCCACCACATTAAATAATACTAAGGCTCACTATAAAGCTACAATAATTTGGACACTAGAATTGGCAAGAGTATACACATAGATCAATAGAACAAAACAGAGAGTCCAGAAGTAGACCCACACAAGCACATCATTGATATTTGATAAAGATGCAAAAAACAATTAAATGAAGAATGGTTAGCTTCTCAACAAATAGTTTTAGGGCAATTGGACATCCATGAACAAAAGAATAATAATAACACTTTCTACAAAAATTAACTGAACAAAATTATTAATGCAAAATATAGCACTATAAAACAAATAGAAGAGAAAATAGGAGAAAATCCTTGTGACCTGGGGTTAGTGAAGAGTTCTTAGGCATGGCACCAAAATCACAATCCATAACAAAGAATCAATAACCTGGACATCTAAAGAATTAAAAAATTTTTCTCAGTGAAACACACCATTAAGAAAATGAAAAGGTAAATCACAGATTGGGAGAAAGTATTTCCAAATGACATATCCAACAAAGGACCTGTTTCAAAATACATAAAGAACTCTGTGAAATCAATAATAGGGAAAATAGGAGTACCTGGGTGTCTCAGTCAGTTAAGCATCCAACTCCTGATTTCAGCTTAGGTCACCATCTCACAGTTTGTGAGACTGAGCCCCTGTGTCATCATCGGGCTCTGCACTGATCGTGCAGAGTCTGCTTGGGATTCTCTCTCTCCATCTCTCTCTTCCCCTACCCTGCTCACTCCCTCACAATAAATAAACATTTAATAATAATAATAATAATAATAATAATAATAGAAAATAGTTAATAATAAATGAGTAAAAGACTTAGACATTTGACCAAAGGGAATATATGGAGAATGAGCAGACAAAAAGATGTTGAATAGCATTTGTTATTTAGGAAGTGCAAAATAAAAGCATAATGAAATACTTCTGTACTATTAGAATTGACAAAATTAAAAAAAAAAAACTAACAGGCTAAATCAAGGACTGATGATATATGGAGACACCATATTTCTCATGTGTTGTTAGCTGGCATATACAATGGTAGAGCTACTTGGAAATCGATGTGGCAGTTAAATACGTATTACCATACAACTCTGCAATTGCACTCCTGGGTATTTATTTTATAGAAATAAAAACTACATCCACACAACAACCTGTACGTAGATTTCCACAGCAGCTTTATTTGTAATAGCCAACTGTCTTCCAACTGTTAAAAGAATAAACTGCTGTATACCTATACAATGGAATTCTACTCAGCGATAAAAAGAAATGAGTTACTGAAACACACAACTTGAACGGACCTCACACCCATTATGTTGCATGGAAAAAAATGAAGTGTTTATATACTGTGTTATTCCATTTACATAAGATTCTCAAAATGAAAAAAATATAGTAATGGAGAACAGGTCAGTGGTTGGAGGAAGGGAATTAAGGATTAGTGTTATAGGGAGGTTGGAAGTTTCTTTGTAGTGACAGAATAATCTTGTACCCTGCTTGTGGTGGTGGTTATATGAATGTATCCATGCAATAAACTTTCACAGAACTATACAAAGCAAAATTTAAAAAAAGAATGCATGTAAAAATGGATACAATCCAAATAAATCTAGTTTAACTGTATTATAGCAATGCCAATTCTCCAATTTAATACTCTGATTGTAGAAGATGTTATCGTTGGCGAAATTTGGGTTAAAGGTGCATAAAAACTGTGTATACTAGTTTTACAACACCTTATCAGTCTTAAATTGTTTAAAAACAAAAAATTAAAAAGCATATAGGAAAATAAAATGAGGTTGATAAATCTGTAGAAACTGAGCTAATATGCAACCTTAGGATGTTGCTATTTCTAAAATTAGTTTCTTGAAGGCCAAGAGCATGGGAAGGTTGTGCTGGGTTTTGTTGGTTACATTTTTATCACAGGACAAGTGGGACAATATTCCATGTCTTTAATCATTTGTATTTTGAGGTTTACATTAAATAAGGTACACTGAAACTTAGATAATTGTTGAACATAAACACAAATTGTACAACAAGGCCACCAGGATTCAAGTCCTGAGCAATTTACAGTATGATAAATATCAGAGATTAGAAGATTTGCTCTAATGCATTTGGAAGCTAAATATTTAAAGAGCAGCGTACTTCATTATTTAAAAATACAAGAGAGGTTTAGAGGGCTAAAGAACTTAAAAAACATTTCACAAGAAAATTTAAAACTTCCCGGAATGCTTTATATACAAATATAGAGTCACTAGTTCTTCATGACGTAGTATCATAACAATCCCAACTAGTATTTCATTATTTTTTAAAAACCCACTGTGAAGACTATTTCTTAAAGAATAAATTTTCTTTGTCTTGAAATCATCTAATATAACAAAAAACCACATCAAATAAGAATAACCTAATATTTTAAAATGTACATTTTGAAAGTATATGAATTAGTTCTCCATCCACCTCTTGATTTATTTACATCTTGGAAAAAAACCAAAGCAGGTACTTTTTTCAATTTGCTGAACTTCCGCAGATTAAGGAGACCAATTCTCAATTATTTGTGCTAATGGAGGAAAACAGTGTCACATAATGTAGGAAATACTTATAACTCAGCCTAGTGAATCTTGGACTCCTGGGGCCTCTCTGGTAAGATAGGAATAGTTTACTGGTCTGCTATTCACCTTTTGGAGACAAGAATCAGATTAAGAACTGAAATCACTGTTTTGGGGGAACAGGTGGAGGGCAGCACATCAAGGAAAGAAGAGCTACTTGTGTTGAACAAACATTTTGCCCCAACACTTACTGTTGTAATTTAACAGATTATCTCAGTGAAATTACAGTGGCCCAAATTGTTATTCATTTCTCAGTTTTACAGTTGAGGAAACTAAGGCATACGGGTAGTAAATACCTTGATCATGGACATACAATTAGCCAAGCTCATTTCGGATCTCTTTTTATCCCCAAAGCTGGTACTCCCTGCATTGTGGTATTTTATTGCCTCTTAAACATGTACAGATCAAAAGACATTGAGTGACTGCATTTCAACATTTATCCACATAACTCATGGTTAAATGACAGTCAATTTTACAGATAGCTAAAAAGCATCATCAGGTTGCCAGCTTATTTGGCGTAACTGAAACATGAGAACACTACAGTTCTCAGGCACAACAAGACTCAGGCCTTGAAGGAAACTTGGAAAACACCCAAGCCTACCCTAGGAGATGTCTCTATTTTTGGTAAAATGTTTAGCTCACAGTAATATTGTGTGCTGGTGTTTCGTTTTGTTTTATTTTGCTTTTTTTTTTTTGTAATTTGTTTGGTTTTCATAGTGTTTTTTTAACTAAACAAAACTATGTTTTATTTGGTGAGAGTTTTTACTAGTTTTGTTCTTTGTTGTACCAGTTTTTTACTACAAGTTTAAATGTTTCATGATTTTTTTCCTTTGGATTTCATTCCAAATTTAACTGCCGTTTTTCCCTTTATTTGTTTTTATCTCCAGAGCTATTTTCCTTAAGTCTGAGAAAGGCCGAATATAAACTGGTGATGAAAAACCAAATCAAACCACAAAATGTGGTAGTTATAATGAAATTATGAACAAAATGCATCTATAAGATTAATTTAGTTCTGTGTGTGTGAGCCCATGTGTGTATATGGGTGTAGTTGACCCGTGAACAGCATGGATTTGAACCACATAGGACCACTTACATGCAGATTTTTTTTGATAAATACAGTATAGTACTGTCAATGTATTTTCTCTTCCTTATTATTTTCCTATTAACATTCTTGTCTAGCCTACTTTATTGTGAGAATATAGTATATAATACGTATGCCATACAAAGTATGTGTTAACTATTTATGTTCTCGGTAAGGTTTCATGTCAACAGTAGGCTATTAGCAGTTAAGGTTTGGGGAAGTCAAAAGTTATACGTGAATTTTTAATTGTGCAGGGGGTCTAGGTACCTAACCCACCCACTGTTCAAGGGTCAACTGTACATATGAATATTTATTTATTTAAATTCCTTTTTATGGCATTTGTTTGATTCTGTAGCTATTCTTTCCATCCTTCCCTACTCTGGTCTCCAACCTGAGAAACTTATCTATACAGACTATCTCAGTGGGTATCCTTGCCTCCTGACAACCTTCACCCAATGGAGAGCCCCAGCAGGAGCTAGAAGCAGGAGAGATGAATGAGGTCAGTGAGGTCAAGGGCACTGTAATGTTTTATTTCCCAGTTCTCTCCCAGGGGGTCACTTGGTCTAATTGTGTCAACAGGCACAACTCACGGAACAGCCTTCTTCACAGGATTTTCCCTGCCCTGCATTCCAAAAAGCTCTCTGCCCTCACTCTGCCATAAATGGTAGTGATGATCAATCCCTATTAGATGTCTGCTCACTATTATCAGATTTCCCCTCTCACTGTCGACAAGTTTGAGTGTGTTGCTTCCTCTACAGTAATGAATGATGACAGTAAGAGTTAAATTTATATGAAGAGGGAGAACTTCATTTAATATAGCATGTTTTTCCACATTAAGGTTAAAACAATAAAGACAAAGGAGAGTAAAATACCCTTTCATACCCCAAACTTCTGTGATCCCCAGAAATAGCAACTATAACTATTTGCTATATGTACCAGATCTATTTCTATACATTTGCATACACATACTGGCAGATAATTTGTTTTCTTCGGTATGTTTCGATCATATGATGCATATTCTTCTGTGTCTTGTATTTAAATACTTCTCCAATGATGGACATTTAGATTTATTAAACTTTTATGCTGTTATCAACACTGAATCATGATAAGCATCTGTATATGTGATTGATAAATTACTTCCTCAAAAAATTCTTATTCAACATTATGCTCTTCTTCATTAAATAATTTATATAAAGTCATGATTATATGTATTATATATGAAAGCTAAGCTATTACTAGAGAATATTCTTTGAATATTAGCAACTATGACATACCTTTTTTAACTGAGTGAATATTACATTTCATTCTTTATACGTATATTTTTAACGTTTATTCTGAGAGACAAAGAGAAAGTGGGGGAGGGGCAGAGAAAGAGGGAGAGAAAGAATCCCAAGCAGGCTCTGCCCTGTCAGCGTGCAGCCGACGTGGGGCTTGATCTGACAAATTTTGAGATCATGACCTGAGCAGAAATCAAGAATCAGATACTCAATTGAATGAGCCACCCAGGTGCCCCTCATTATAGATATAGATATAGATATAGATATAGATATAGATATAGATATACACACTAGATATAGATATAGATATAGATATAGATATAGATATACACTGTGTGTATATCTAGATACACTATATCTATTCCTCGCAACCGCCTTGAAATACAGCTATGATTTTGTGGTCTAATGAAGGTACAGAGGCTAAGAAATTAAAAAGCCCAAACCTACAGGGCTTGCAAACAGATCTTTATTTGAACGCAAGGACCCTGGTCTTCCAACCCCTGTTCTTCGAACTACACCATGCTCTCTCTCCTCACTAGACAATATTTTTCACTTATGAATGAAACTCAATGTCTAGTAGGAAAGTTGGTCAGGCAAAAACACTTCTTCTGAAGTAAAATTTTAGGCTTCTTTTCTCAGTATATCCCGCTACCCCATGTGGCATTCCCCACATTTATGTCTAAAGGAAAGAATAGCCCAAGAGGACAAAAAGAACAAATATGTGCCCCTTATGGGTTTTGTTTAGAAAACTAGCTTGATTTGGGTGGGGATAAGGAGTCAGGAGGGAAGAACTCAGACATAAGGAGTTCACTTATAAGAATAACGATTCAGTCACTCTGCAATTGGACCAGGTACTAATGACCCAGAGTATTAAAGAGCCTACAAATGGAGTTTAGAGGCTAGTGCTTCCTCAACAAGGGGTACTATATGGGAGTCGCTGGCCATACTGGCCACGAATCCAAGTCAGTAGGAGAGTTGGAGGGAGATAAACCTCCAGGTAGTTGGAAATCACAAAGACGACAGCATTTTCCTCCCAAAAAGTAGTAAGGTCCCAGCTGGGGTAAATAATAGACAGATTGGCTATGGATGTTAAAGCAAAAGAAATGGAGGGCTAGCAACCTGTCCCTGAAGAGTTTGGCTATTCAGTGAAGGGAGAATGGAAGCGTGGCCTGCAGACTGACAACCATGATGTACACACATGACTAAAGCAAAGCAAACTGTGGATTGCAATGAGCACAGCGTAACAAGTGCTTAGGGAGCCCCGTGAACACTCAAGAAAAGGCTTAATTAGCCTGAGGGAGAATCAACTGGTGCACTAAAAAAAGGAGGAAAGTTCATTTTTATTTATAGGATTTGAGCTAACATTTCTACCGTGTTTCATTTAATAGAGCTATTGGATAAATAGCTCCCGTTGGAATTATTTTATTTATGATTACATAAGCATGCTAAAAGTATAACCAGTCTACAGGAGTTCCCCATTAATATGATTAACTGTTATAAAACCATAGGCTACCACAAAGGGTTAAACAAAATAAAATTTTTTGTATCTTTTCCCTGTTGTCTTAAAGCTTGAGCCCGAAATAAATCACAATGAGGGAAATAAAATAAAATAAAATAAAATAAAATAAAATAAAATAAAATCGGGGCTGGCACAAAAACAGACACATAGACCAATGGAATAGAATAGAAACCCCAGAACTAGACCCACAAATGTATGGCCAACTCATCTTTGACAAAGCAGGAAAGAACATCCAATGGAAAAAAGACAGTCTCTTTAACAAATGGTGCTGGGAGAACTGGACAGCAACATGCAGAAGGTTGAAACTAGACCACTTTCTCACACCATTCACAAAAATAAACTCAAAATGGATAAAGGACCTGAATGTGAGACAGGAAACCATCAAAACCTTAGAGGAGAAAGCAGGAAAAGACCTCTCTGACCTCAGCCGTAGCAATCTCTTACTCGACACATCCCCAAAGGCAAGGGAATTAAAAGCAAAAGTGAATTACTGGGACCTTATGAAGATAAAAAGCTTCTGCACAGCAAAGGAAACAACCAACAAAACTAAAAGGCAACCAACGGAATGGGAAAAGATATTTGCAAATGACATATCGGACAAAGGGCTAGTATCCAAAATCTATAAAGAGCTCACCAAACTCCACACCCGAAAAACAAATAACCCAGTGAAGAAATGGGCAGAAAACATGAATAGACACTTCTCTAAAGAAGACATCCGGATGGCCAACAGGCACATGAAAAGATGTTCAACGTCGCTCCTCATCAGGGAAATACAAATCAAAACCACACTCAGATATCACCTCACGCCAGTCAGAGTGGCCAAAAGGAACAAATCAGGAGACTATAGATGCTGGAGAGGATGTGGAGAAACGGGAACCCTCTTGCACTGTTGGTGGGAATGCAAATTGGTGCAGCCACTCTGGAAAGCAGTGTGGAGGTTCCTCAGAAAATTAAAAATAGACCTACCCTATGACCCAGCAATAGCACTGCTAGGAATTTATCCAAGGGATACAGGAGTACTGATGCATAGGGGCACTTGTACCCCAATGTTTATAGCAGCACTCTCAACAATAGCCAAATTATGGAAAGAGCCTAAATGTCCATCAACTGATGAATGGATAAAGAAATTGTGGTTTATATACACAATGGAATACTACGTGGCAATGAGAAAGAATGAAATATGGCCTTTTGTAGCAACGTGGATGGAACTGGAGAGTGTGATGCTAAGTGAAATAAGCCATACAGAGAAAGACAGATACCATATGGTTTCACTCTTATGTGGATCCTGAGAAACTTAACAGAAACCCATGGGGGAGGGGAAGGAAAAAAAAAAAAAAGAGGTTAGAGTGGGAGA
>NC_064810.1:135735696-135835572 GCF_023721935.1 Panthera uncia
ACATAAGAGACTGTTAAAAACTGAGAACAAACTGAGGGTTGATGGGGGGTGGGAGGGAGGGGAGGGTGGGTGATGGGTATTGAGCAGGGCATCTTTTGGGATGAGCACTAGGTGTTGTATGGAAACCAATTTGACAATAAATTTCATATATTAAAATGAAATAAAATAAATAAAATAAAATAAAATAAAATAAAATAAAATAAAATAAAATAAAATAAAATAAAATAAAATAAAATAAAATCGGGGCGCCTGGGTGGCTTGGTCGGTTAAGTGTCCGACTTCAGCTCAGGTCATGATCTCGCGGTCTGTGAGTTCAAGCCCCGCGTCGGGCTCTGTGCTGACCGCTCAGAGCCTGGAGCCTGCTTCCGATTCTGTGTCTCCCTCTCTCTCTGCCCCTCCCCTGTTCATGCTCTGTCTCTCTCTGTCTCAAAAACAAATAAACGTTTAAAAAAATAATAATAACATAAAATAAAATCTACATTGTCCCCATACTGTATTATACTATATTGACACTATAATTTTTCATGGTGTACATTTTTATTGTCTTTCTCTACTTGTTAAATTATAAACTCCATGAAGGCAAAGATCTATGCCTGGCAAATTAGAGGTTCTCTATAATATTTGTGGAATGAATGAATAAGCAGATGACAAAAATCAAATTTTTTTATTATATTTTGATCATGTTGATTCTGACATTCTGGTTTTCCTGAGACTTTAAGCCAAAAAATTTGTGCAACTTTGAAAAAAAATCTCATAGAATAATTTAGATGAATAAACCACTAGACCGCAAAGCAGACCAAAATAATACATTTTAATGAAAATGTTATAAAATAAAGTAAGAGGATCTGTAAGCCAATATATCTAAAATTTCTTATAAATTGTGATGCACATTATGTGAAGATTTTTACTTTTGGGGTTTTTTTTTTGTTTGTTTATTTTCAGGAGACTATTTTGTTTTTCACTATTGAAAGGAGATAAAACAGAAAAACAAGAGAGAGTGCTTTTCACACAAGGCAGCATTTTTGGTAACCAAAAGTTACCTGCTAGTTGTTAGTAAATCTATATTCCATTTATGGTTACTGAATTAAAATCACAGTAGTAAATATTCCTATTGCTATTTTGTAAATGCTTGTAATATGGACCAAACAACTTAGAGTAAATATAACGAGGTAGCCAAAGTGTTAGAATCCAAGTTCAAAAAGAACTTGAAAAATAAACAGTTGCTATTCTTGCCTGCCCAAATCTACTTCCTTCCCTTCTGGTAAGAGAATCTCAATTGTCCTCACAAAACCACCCGCCCCCACTCTAACACTATGTTGGATTGATTCTAGCTCCAAGAGTAGGCCCACAACTGGCTTATCAGAGGGGGACATACGCTTCCCCACCATGGGAAGTGACCATAACCCAATCAGTTTAGTGAAAGTTATCATGAAACTTTTACTGTAGTAACTTGGAAAGGGCTATTTTCTTTTGCTGACATTAGTGTTGGGAAAGTGGAAGGCTTCAGTTGCTGGTAACGATGGTGTAGTCAATAAAGAGGAAAACTCACCTGAGAAATGCAGATTGGTAAATGAAATGTTTATGGTAACACCGCATGCTTTCTATGTGTCGGGTCTCATTTTAAGCACCTCGTGTCTATTAATACAACTCAAAAAAGATATTATTATACACACTACACAGCCAAGGAAACTGGGGTTGAAAGACTGTAAGTAATGTGTGCAGTATTATCGCTAGTAAATAGTGGACACAACTGACCAGAGAGGTCATGCTCTGAAATACAGCTGTGTAAAAACCAGGCACACCCCTTTCTCTGACCTCCACCCGTGACTTTTTATTCAATGAGTTAATACACTACCTTTTTAAGTCAGTCTTTTTTTTGACATTTGTGATTAAAAGTTCTGAATAATAACAGCACTGTAATAATGAGAACAGTAATAAGTATGCTGAGATAACATAAAGTTTTACTGTATAATTTGGTCCCCCAAACAAAAAATTAACATAGGATAGACTACATACGTGTAATATTTGCAAAATAGTATTAAACTAATAGCAAACAAACTAGTTAGCCAAATTAATAAGAGCCTTGGATGGAATGTTTGAAGAGGTCAGAATGTGACAGATCCTGATATTGACATTAATCCTTTGTGGGGAAATAATGTAAAATTGAAAACTAAGGCAATCTACTAATAGGGTTCCCTTTACCATAAAAAAAGAAGTATCCTTCTAAGAACCAAATATTAAAATATACACTTATAAAAGGACAACAGGCAATATGTTTCCCTATTCAAAAAATTAATTTTATTAGCAAAAGTGCAAAGTATTTTAAAATACAAACAATCAGCCAAATCCTGCCTACAAGGTATATAAAACTGATGCTACAACTTGGTGTCTTAAGATGCACTTTTATTTTTATTTTTATCTAAAAAATTTTTTTTTAACGTTTGTTTATTTTTGGGACAGAGAGAGAGCATGAAAGGGGGAGAGGCAGAGAGAGGGGGAGACACAGAATCGGAAGCAGGCTCCAGGCTCTGAGCCATCAGCCCAGAGCCCGATGCGGGGCTCGAACTCACGGACCGCGAGATCGTGACCCGAGCCGAAGTCAGACGCTCAACCGACTGAGCCACCCAGGCGCCCCTTAGAGGCATTTTTAAAATCTATTACAGATGGGGGTGCTATGTAGCTCAGTTGGTTAAGCATCTGACTTCAGCTTAAGTCATAATGTCACTGTTCATGAGTTCAAGCCCCACATCAGGCTCTGGGCTCACAGCTCAGAGCCTGGAGCCTGCTTCCGATTCTGTGTCTCCCTTTCTCTCTGCCTCTCTCCTCCCACTTACACACACTCTCTCAAAAATAATTTTTTTTTTTAATTAAAAATAAATAAATAAATAATAAAATCTATTACAGGCCAAGAATGAAACCTTGCCATTTGCAACAACATAGGTACAGCTAGAAGGCATAATGCTAAGTAAAGTCAGTCAGACAAAGACAAATACCATATGATTTCACTGATACGTGGAATTTAAGAAACAAAACAAAGAAAAAAAGAGAGACAAATAAAAAAAAACAGACTCTCAACTATAGAGAAGAAAGTGATGGTTCCACAGGGGAGGGGAGGGGATAGGTGAAATACATGAGGGGGATTAAGAGTATACTTAGCTTGATGAGCACTGAGTAATATAGAATCTTTGAATCACTCTGTTGTATACCTGAAACTAATTACACTGTATGTTAATTACATTGGAATTAAAATTTTTAAAAATGCTATTATAGCCCAAAGTACCCTTTCTGAATTTGGAGAGATTATGTGCTTTTTTCCCACATAAAATTTTGGCAAAGATTTTACTCTTGGTCCATGCAAGTGTTCAGCTAATGTTTACTATCCTTTCAATTTCTGTAATTCCTCATAAAGGATTTAAAATTACAATGTTTCAGGTACCTCCTCTCAGGAAATATTTCCTGCACAGCAAGAGAGTCAGGGTTGACTCTAGATCCTACTAACCATCTTCCCTAGCTCTGTATTTGCCATGGAATTCAGGGGTAAATGAGACTTTTTACAGTAATAACTAGGAAAGAAGGACTCTCTTTTAACTGAGCTTGGAGTTGAGAAAATGGAAGCCTAGAGCTGCGGGCGATGGTGACTCTAAACAAAGAAGGTTGACCCAAGGGATGAGGATTTAAAAATAATGTTCCTAACGCTGACAATGAATAAATATTGCATCTCTGTGATAAGTGTTTCATGACTTTATTATAAAAGTGTAGTTTGATTATAGCCTATTCTTATTATGATACCACTTTGGACTAAGAGCTTTATAAACAGAATTCCAGTTGTGTAAAATGTGTATAACAACCTTAATATAAAACCATATAATTCAAGGAAACTCAACTGAGTTAGAATTTGTGCTTTATAGATTTGTCTTCAGCCATGCATGATGGAGCTATCAAATCCAATTAAGTACAAATTTACCAGACCTCAAAGAGCAGAGTCCAGAAACAGTGACAAGTCTCACATTTAAATGGATTCCATGTAAATAAGAGGTGTCATTTCTGGTGTGGCATACCCCATGTCTAAACACTTAACTGTTTTGGTTAAAGAACAGAACCACTTACCGCCACTGAGCTTCATCTATTAAAACATAGATCATACCTTCCATGATTTCTTGGAAAACCCTCAAAACTGCAGAAGAAGGGGCTGACCACAAGTCAGCATAATTTTTTTTAATTCCCTCTGATTTCACCCACACAGTTACACACCCAGGATCCATATATGAGTCAACAATTAAAACTAAGTTTAGTGTCAAAAACAAACTTAAAAAAAAAAAAAAGGAGCTTTTGAAAGTTTAATGTGTAAGGTTTACTAAGAGAAGCAAAAGCAGAGACTTTTCCAGATGGTTTTTGCAAAGTAAGATCTACATGGTGGTATTTATAAATGGTTACTCTAATGCCTTACCTTTAGTCCAATAGTACTATTTGTCTCCCTTTTAAATTATGTAATTAATGGGAAATGACCATAAAACTTTGGGAATTTATGGCTACTTTCCAAACTCTTTTTTCTAAGAACTATTGAATTGCTCCCTAAAGAAAGATAGATCACATGAACTCCAGAGAGTCCCAACTCGATACTCACCTTCTATTCTTTGGGTTTCTTATGAATATGCAAACTTCTGCTTAAGATTGCTTTGGGGGCTGCAAAGAAGTACGAAGAAGTGAAAGCAGTCATAGGCCAGCTCCTTGCTACTCAAAGTGTGGTCCCAGGACCAGTTGCAATAGCATTACCTGGGAGCTGGTTAGAAACATTGACTCTCAGGCCCTGCCCTTGACCTGTCTGAACGAGAATCTGAATTTGCAATCCCCAGGTAGTTTTCATGCAGCTCACAGTATGACAGGGCTCTGAACTGAACTATTTTTCTAAGAACACCATCACTCCTAAAAGTCTTTGTCTATATACATGTTAGTTTTCCAATCTTGACTTTTTGGCCAGCTGTTTATAGGTTTAACCAAGACTAACCATAATTATAGCTGACGCTTATCATAAGATAAGCATGCTTGAATTAAATACATAAATTATTTTATTTTAAAGTTATTGCTTCTCAGATGTATTTATAAATAGGGGAGTGATTCTCACACATGAGACTGCATCACAGAAGCATCTGAAGGGCTCTTTAAAACACAGCTTGCTCAGAGCACCTGACAGTGGAGTGTCCGACTTCGGCTCAGGTCATGATCTCGCGGTCCGTGAGTTCAAGCCCCGCATCGGGCTCTGTGCTGACAGCTCAGGGCCTGGAGCCTACTTCGGATTCTGTGTCTCCCTCTCTCTCTGCCCCTCCCCCACACATGCTCTGTCTGCCTCTTTCCCAAAAATAAACATTAAAAAAATTAAAAATAAATAAAAATAAAACACAGCTTGCTCAACCTACCGCCAGAGTTTCTGATTCAGTAAGTTTGGGGTAGGCCTCCAAGAACTGGGTTTCACCAAGTACTCAGGTGATGCTGAGACCACTAATATAGAGCCCCCAAATAGAGGTATCTGTCAATTCAATTACCTGGGCCCATATCTCAGATGCAGGCTACTTATCAAAAAAAAAGGGGGGGGCGGCACCTGGGGGGCTCAGCTGGTTAAGAATCGACTTTGCCTCGGGTCATGATCTCATGGTTTGTGAATTTAAGCCCCACATCAGGCTTTGTACTGACAGCGAGGAGCCTGCTTGAGATTCTTTCTCTCCCCCCACCCTCTCCCTGCCCCTCCCCCTACTCATACTTTCTCTTTCAAAATAAATAAACTAAAACAAAAATTGTTTTGGCTAGTCCTAGCGGACCTCTCTGGACACACCCTCTTTCCCACAGTTGCCACTGGTCATTTTGCCTCTTTTCTCAAGCCACCTGCAAAAGATAATACACTTTCCCTACCTCTCTTCCTCCAGACTGTCTCTAAGTCTGAAATGTTTCGGCTTTGATGTTATCAGTGCTAATCACTACAGAGTGATGGGTGATTTTTGAGGGTAAGAAACATTCCACAAATTTCACACACCCTCAGAGTTTATTCCCTTGACTTTTACTCTAGGTTTTAATGTGGAATTAGGTTTCGATTAAATTCTTTGGGCCTTTATATTCAAATAACTCAGAGGTACTTCAAAGAAATAACTAATTAAAATTCACATTTTTGTTAAGAAAATGAGATTGTTGAAATACTTCCACCAACATTGCTTCATTTGCTTCTGTCAAGAATCTCATTAAATAGGCACAGTAAATAGAATAATGCCACAAAAGAAATTAGGGGGAACTGAAAACAAAGTAGCAACAGAAAAATAAGTCTTAGATTAGGAAGATCTTCCTCTCAGAATAACATTTCTATCTTTTTCTACATGTTCAAACGGGACCTTATAAATGTTCCAGGGTGCCTGGGTAGCTCAGTTGGCTGAGCGTCAGAATTCAGCTCAGGCCATAATCTTCTGGTTTGTGGGTTTGAGCCTCACATGGTCCTGGCTGCTGTCAGCCTGTCTGTGTGCAGAGCCTGCTTTGGATCCTCTGTTGCCCCCTCTCTCTCTACCCCTCCTCCTCTGGCACATGTGCTCTCTCTCTCAAAAAATAAATAAAATATTAAAAAAAATAAAAAACATTTCAAAGCTACATAGTAATTGTGAGTTATAAGTGTGTGTATTATATACACACATAGCTTCATTGTGTTATTTACATAAACATTCCTCAGTTGGAAAGAGTTGTGTTCACAATAGGTTTTACCTGAAGAAATCAAGTGTTAGATGCTGGAATAGCATCCCCAGAAATATAAAAGTAGGCAAAAAGGGTTTTTGCTTATTTGTTTGTTTGTTTAGATCAATGGTTAGTGGTAAAAATTCATGCTTCTTTTCATACCCCCTTGGTTCTGAACAGGAATTCTTGACAGAGAAGGCATACTCATTGCAATGAGTATTAGGAGGAGATAAATATTTTTAATTTCTGCCTTTAGACCACCAACTCAAGTAGTCTGCTAACACATTAAACTATAAAAGGAGAGAGACAGTGGTTAAAACATGACTTAAGAAGCCTGCTGTGAACCCACATGCTAGTTTTTAAAATATATTTAACATTCTAAAAGGAAGATCCAGAACAAAATGTAAGTAAATATAACTAGTAGAGGTTTTAACTTAATCTGAGCTATATTTACTCATGTAGAAATGCAGACCTATTCGATCATGCGTGTGAAGACGGGTCCCTCAGGAGATGATGTGACTCAACAGTGAGCCTCCTGGGAAGACTCACCTCACAGGGTCTAGAAGTCAACCATTTGAGGAATAATGAAGGGAAAGAGCGACTCTCAACTTCCATCTATTTAGATACAACTAATGTAATTTAGTTACAGCTATTTTTAACACTTCTGTCTTTTAACTTTTACACTAGGTTTAAAAAATGATTAACCACTGCTGTTATGGTACGTCAGTATTGTTTTTGTCTATATATTACTGTTACCAATGACTTTCATACTATCTTACGCTCATATTGCTGATTAGCAACCTTTGATTCAACCTGAAGAGTCCTCTTTAGCATTTCTTGGACGGCACAGCTAGGGGTGATGAACTCCTTCGGCTTTTATTTGTCTTTATCTAACCCCTTCATTTTTGAAGGACAGATTTTCAAGGTATAGTAGCTTAGTTGGCAGGTTTTTTTTTTTTTTTTTCTCTCAGTACATTGACTGTATCATTCTACTGTCCTCTGGCCTTCTGCTGAAATAACTACTAGTAATCTCATGGGGGCTTCCTTGTATACAGCAAGTCACTTTTGTCTTGGATGCTTTCAGCATTCTCTCTTTAACTTTTGACAATTTTACTATAATTATTATAATGTGTTTCCACATGGGTCTCTGGGTCCATCTACCATATGGCCCAGGAGTCCCACTTCTGAGTATACACTCAAAGGAAATGAAATCAGTATCTCAAAGAGATATCTATACCCCATGTTCATTTCAGCATTATTCATGATAGACAAGATATGGAAACAACCTAAGTGTCTCTACACAGATGAATGAATAAAAAATATGGTGTCTGCGTATGTGTTTGGATATACATATACAATGGGATATGTGTGGATATAAATATATAATAGAATATTGTTTAGCTTTAAAAAATAAGCAAGTCCTGCTATTTGAGACAACATGGATGTACCTGGAGGATACTATGTTAAGTGAATTAAACCAGACACAGACAAATGCAGTTGGCTCTTGAACAACCTAAGGATTAGGGGTGCCAACCCTCTGTGCAGTCAAAAACCTCTGTATAACTTTTGACTTCCCCAAAACTTAACAACTAATAGCCTACTATTACCAATAACATAACATAACATGAACTGTTGGCTAACATGTTTTATGTGTTATGTGTATTGTATACTGTATTCCTACAATAAAGTAAACTACAGAAAGGAAAAGGTTATTTAGAAAATCATAAGGAGGAGAAAATACATTTATAGTACTACATTATAAAAAATCCAGGGTGCCTGGGTGGTTCAGTCGGTTAAGCATCCAACTTCAGCCCAAGTCATTATCTCATGGTTCATGGGTTCAAGCCCCACATCAGGCTCTGTGCTGACAGCTCAGAGCCTGGAGCCTGCTTCAGATTCCATGTCCCCCTGTATCTCTGCCCCTGCCCCATTCACATGCTCTCTCTCAAAGATAAAAACAAACATTAAAAAAAAATTTTAAAATCCACATATAAGTAGACCTGCACAATTCAAAACTTTGTTGTTGAAGGGTCAACTGTATGGTAGATCTCATATATGTAATCTAAAAAAGAAGAACTCATAATAACAGAGAGTAGAATTGTGGTTACCAGGGGCTGGGGGGGGGGGTCTGGAAATTGGGATATGATGGTGAAAGGTACAAATGTTTTGTCATATGGGATAAATTCTGGATATCTAATATATAACAGTGACAGCAATTAACAATAATATATTGTATACTTGAAATTTTCTGAGATTATATCTTAAATTAAACCTCACCAGACATATATACACAAAAGGATATCCACATAGAACTGATGGATAAGGTACTTAGCTTGATTGTGGCCATATTTTCAGTATATATATCAAATTGAATACCTTAATATATTCAATTTCTATATGTTAAAGATAGCTCAATAAAGTTGTCTTTAAGAAAAAAAAAAGAGTGATTCTCAGATTGGCCTAAGCCCCAACCCACATGGACTTCTAGGGACGGAATCTATGAATTAAAAAATAAAATAAAAATCTTCTAATTTTGATTTCCTATTTATGTCAATATAAACATGATGTCTCAACTGTGAATCTGTCTTCTCCTGGGGCCATGGAAAATGTTGAAGAGGACATCATAAGTCATTGGCATGACTGGCAGTTTCATTGGGCTAGGCATCTTTGGAGAGATTTGGTGGTAGGGTTGGAACATCACAGGTCATTTGGGCAAGCTAACAGGGGTAGCACTATGCTGGCAGCAGAAAATGACTTTTCTACAATGAAACAGAGGAAGAACGCAGGAAAATACCTAATATCAGGTGGAAATCAAGAATATCATGTTCTCAAATACCTGTAAGAGAGGCAGCTCTTGGCCTCTCTTAGATACTGTGGGTTGAAGAGATGAACAATTAGGGTTTAAATAGGGATTACAATATCTACAGTTGATGGATTACATATATATTGAGTTTATAAGGTAACTCAAACTAAATTTCGATGTGTGTATTACCCAGAGGTCTCTAGAGAAGCAGAACCAACAGGATCTGAGGATAGGTAAAGAGAGAGATTTTACTTTAAAGAACTGCCTTATGGGATTGCAGAGGCCTAGTGAGGCCATGATCTGATGGGGGAGACTAGCAGGCTAGAGACTCAGGAAAGAGTTGTAGTTCTAGTTGAAAGGCCATCTGCTGGCAGAATCCCTTCTTGCTTGGGAGAGGTCAGTCTTTGTTTCATTAAGGCCTTCAACTGATTGGATGAGGCCCACCCACATTATGTTACACTTTACTCAGTCTACAGATTTCAGTGTTAATGTCATCCAAAAATCACCTTCACAGAAACATCCAGAATAATATTTGACTAAATATCTGTTCTCCTTGGCCTAACCAAGTTGGCAAACAAGTTAACCATCAAAATGGGAAATATATGTAGCTTCTGATTTCTTATTAAAGAACTTTTCTCATAACTCTTTCTACCAAATAAGCTACAGAAATTCAATTTTCTTCATTTAGTAACTTAAAAATCTCTTTGGGTAATTCTTTGAGACAAACGCTTAGTACTTGTTATCCTCTGCTCTATCCTAACATAACTCAAGAGTTATTTTACCTCTATTTAAAACAAGAGCTTGTTTTACCTCACTGCACCAAGGAAAATAATGTAATCTGTATTTGTTTTCTGTTGTTGCTGTAACAAGTTACCATAAACTTGGTGACTTAAGCAGAATAACTTGTGCTGTCACTGCCATATCTCCTCTGACTCTGATCTTCCTGCTTCCTTCCTACAAAAGCCTTGTCATTACATTTGTCTTACTCACATAATCCAGAATATTCTCTGCATCTCAAGATTATTAACTTAATCACATCTTCGAAGTCTCCTTTACCAGGTAAGGTAACATATTCACAGCTCTCAAGGATTAGGATGTGGACATTTTAGGGGTGATATTATTTTGCCTACCACAGAAAATCATTCTACATGTAAGGTCCTTGTACTATTTTCTGAACCCACTGGTCATGAATACAGAGATGTGATGGAGATCTGCACTGGCTCACAAGAACCAATTCCATGTATTTCTTTCCTACTCTGTGTTCTGTGATGTCACATTAGTAGCTTGAAACTGGCCATGGTGGGAAAGAGGTGATTGTTACAAATCATGGCTTTGATTTTTACAGTCAGGTGTTAAACATTTACTATATTCCATTGTATAAAATCATTTTCTATATGGTTGTTGGTCTCCTTGTTGAATACCAATCTGTAGAGAATAAGCCACATCCCCTTTTCTAATTGAGCCCCATTTCTATTCTCCTTGGTACCATAGTACCCCTTTGGTTAAGGTGGGACTCTTTTTACTTGCTGGAATTAGTGGTCTGGTCTGTAGCCAATGCCCACAGAGCTAGGTCTGTCCTGAATCTATAATCCCATCAGGCAAGCTCACAGCCAACGCCAGCTTCATGGCCCTATGACCCGTGCTGGCACATAGAGCCCCACACTCACAATGGTTTAATGCTACACTATAAGCATCTTGAATTTCTTAATGGATTTTGAACAAGTGACAACACAGTGTCATTTTGCACTGATCCCTGAAATTTATGTGGCAACTTCTGTTCATGGCCAGCATCCTCAGCTATACATTAACAGAAACGCCTGAATACCTTTTGTCTCCACACCATATGGGAGGGGTAGCAGAGTTACAATTAATACCTAAAAGTGCTAATCATACTTGTTCTCTCTCTGTATTGATTCAAATGTTTGGGTAATTCAGTTACTTTCAGTTTTAATATCATCTTGCGGGTCAATCTCTGTTTCCTCTGTCCCTGTGCAAGAAGACTTTGGTACTAGAGCAAGTCTCATGTGAACAAATTTGCAGTGACGGTGATCTCTGGCCTCATGATGATGGTCCTTGAGAATATACTGATAGCGACTGGGGTGCAGTTGGGTGAGTACCCATCTGAGGGTATTCTACAATGGATGCTGCTAAAGTCCTGTTTTTATGACCAAAACTCATTTCATTTCTATCTAGAAGAGGAATGAGGGTATCTGCCTGGTTAAGCTGACGTTACACTGATTCATCTTAATGCTGCAAGCCACTATGAGTCTCTGTTACATCATCAAACCAAACACAAGTGTAGGATGTGAGCATTCCTTGATTCACATCCAGACCCCACAGCAACTCAGCGATGTATGACTTTACCATGTAGAGACATTGGGAAATATCTGAGTCTCTCCTCCCATTAGGAGAGAACTGAGCAAAGCTCTGGTGTGCAGCTTAAGCCCTCGTTTTCTCATCTCTTTACTTGGCACAAACTCACAAAAATAGAACTATCCTGGAGTGAGTTCTAAATGAAGTAAGAACCAAGGTACTCCTTTAAGCCTTGATGTTTCTATAAACAACTCTAATATATCTTACCTCTCTGGGACTTCTTGGCTCACTTCCAATTTTCCCCTGTATCTACCCTGCTTCTTTAATGTTAACACTTCCCTAAATCACATATGATAAACAAATATCCAGTATTGTTCATAATAGTAAACAACTCAGAAATATTTTATATCACTTTATTCTTCTTTAAAGTCCTTCAACTGTTGGATTGTAAGGCTATAGCCACCTCCCAAGGAGACAAAGAGCACTCCTCTTCTAGTGATGTTAAAAGAAATATGTTGTTTGGTTTATACTACTTTATTGTCATTGAACCTCAGAGAAATTGTTATGGCATATGATATTTGGTGGTGGGCTTTTATATTAAGTTACTGAATGAAGTCATTAAACAGTATATCAAGGAAGAGACATTTTTAAGCATCATGAAGTAAGTCAATCAACCTTATTCTGTGATAACAATGACAATATCGTTGACAGTTTGATAAAGAAATCACTTTGGGATCAGATATATTAAATGTAGGGGTCTCCACTTTGATTTTTTAAATTTTCAATTCAGAAACACAACATAATTAAAATGGGTCCTGATGCTTATTAGACTGAAAATATTGAACACTATTAAGATGTTTCTGGAACTAAAGAAAAATTTTCAGGAAATTCCATTTAAGAAGGCAAAATATTTTATGAAAGGAGGAATAAAAATCTGATCACAGATTACAAACACTGTGACGTTTTCATTAGTCAAGTTAGCAAATGGGATCATTGACTAGGTGAGTAAATAAAATGTGTTTGAAAGGATTATCATAAATTAATATTTATTGAGTACCTATAAGATGTGTTAGGTTGTTCTGACTCCATTCTAATTTATTATCTCAAAGTTCGACCTCTAGACTAAAAGATTCAAATAATAAAGAGAAAACATTTCACTACTCATAAAATTATAATTTTTCAGCATTAAAAAATGAATTTTGAGGTTAGTGACTAAATATAAATTTAACCCCTTACTGTCATGATAAAAAAATGATGGTAGCAGTGGTTCCTCAACTGTTTTTGAAATGAAATAAAAATAATATATTTTGTGAACATTTTTCAATCTGGGTTTCTTTTACATTTAATAATGGATGAATTAAACGTAAAGAAAGGTAACAGTATTCAAAAGAGTATTCACCCAGCCCAGGGTACAAATCAATTTATCAAGTGTAAGCCGTGAAATTTAGACAGGAGATGAAAAGAAAACTACTAAGACCTCTTGTCTCAGTAACTCTCCCATGCGCAAGAACATCCTCAAGATAGGGACACTAGCACATATGTGTCTGGTAAAGATAAAATGTAGAAGCGACAGGACCGAATACCTGCCATCAACAAATATTGATAACGGCACAAGAAGTATTTTCAGGTGAACTGTAAATGTATTTCTAGGAGAAAAATAATTACCACCATATGAAGACAATACTCTCAACACGTGAAGATGTAACAAGAACAACAAGAACAAAAAAAAAAAAACATACAAAATATTGCTGAAGGAAGTAGTTTGGGATAAAGTATATATACCTGGACACTCTTTTATGATTAAGTTGCAAAATGTCATGGTCGGGATGCCAAACCACAGAGCAAGACCAGATGCAGACTGTGGTGTACATAACCTTCCTGCCCCTGCACAGATGGATTATCTGTTCCTCAAATTACCTACAACACTCAGGACCCACTCACAACCACCGGAGCTAGATTTAGAGGGAGATAGCCATTTGGTTTCATGACTTGTAGATCTGTGAGAGTCCCTGAAACACGGCTGAAAATATAACAAGAAAACACTTTGATTAGTCTCTTGGGTTTGCAATTCATCTTTCCCCAGCACATGTTAAAATAAAAACAGATGGTCACTAAAATGCCTCCATAGCGGAGTTTTCGCTGCTGAATGAAGTATGTAAATTAGGCCATGACCGTCGCTCTTCCTCTTTCTTTCCCTCTTACTGATTTTCTATTTCTTCTAACTAAATGTTACTGGAGAATCCCAACTAAAGGACTTGGAATGTATACTCGGTGGATTTGAATTTTTAACGAACACACTCAGGGTGAGTCTGAATCACGTGTTCTAAAGACCAACAGCTAAAGAAACATCGTCTTAAGCTCTCAAAATCTGACTCGGCTTTTCCTACTTGGCTGAAGTAATTTCTCAAAGATGCCTGCCATTTCGCAGTTTGCAGATCTCCAATATAGGCTGTCTTTCTCGAGTTCTCTGAAAAAAGCCTTCAGTACCCACTGGTGAACCATATTCTTTTTCTGAAACTCTGTCCTCCTTTGACTTCGAATCCTTCTCTCTCTTCCTTTGACTTCTAATCCTAGAGCAATCTTAGTTGTTCTCCAGGCTTGAGAGGTGATGTGGCGTCATGAACATGGGCATGGACTCTGAAGCCAGCTTGCCAGGGTTTGGAGTCTGACTCCACCTCTCTCTAGCTAGCAAATTACTTTCTTTGTCTCAGTTTACCTATCTACATAATGGACACTAATAGAGTAGCTCACCAAATTATGATTATATATACAAAGAATTATTCAAATAATACCTAGAACAAAGTTAATGGACAACACATGTTGCTCATTACTTATATTTCTGACACTTTCATTACCTTGTTAGGCTACACTTTCTCTTCCTCTGACAAGAATTAAATTATAAGAGTCCTTTCCTTTTTCTTCTTTCTTTTGGTTATTTTATAACTCCTTCGGCTATAGCTCTTCTATCAGTGAGATAAAACTCCATTTGGTAGCAAAAACTGAACACATACATAGGTCAAATTATTATCTTTGCTACCCACCCTCCAACCAGATTTTCTCTGTTCAATCTTAACATCAACCACACTATTCTAAACTGATGGAACAACAGTCGCAGAGCATACAAACAGCGTTCTAATCTAGAATCGTGTTAATTCCTCATTTAAACCGTATTCAGTACTTTATTTCTCCTGCTTGTTGCATATGTTGCGCCAATTTTCTTTGTTAGAAGATCGTAATCTTTTTCGGAATTGGGAAATATTAATTATTTCTCAGAATTACTATTGCATACACAAGTGTTTAATGTATGTCACGGAAGTTAAATATTCTTAGATTAATTCTGCTTTTATTCTTCTCCTTTTGAAACAATAGTTGTTTTATCTCTTAGGCATTGACTAGTTCATACACTCCTCTATATTTCTATACTTGGATTTAGTCATTGAAATAAAATCTTAAAGGAAAATCACATGTGTTTTTTCATCACATATTTCCTCTGAAGTAAAATCTGGAATCGAAATTTATGTTCATGTTTTCTCTCCTCCAAAGCTTGCCAAATTTTAAGTGAGTAGTAAATATGTCTTGCTCATATCTTTGAAAATTTTTTTAACGTTTATTTGTTTTAGAGAGAGAGGACGGAGAGACAGTGCAAGTCGGGGAGGGGGAGAGAGGGAGACACAGAATCCAAAGCAGGCCCCAGGCTCTCAGCTCGAGGCAGGGCTTCAATTCATAAACCGTGAGATCAAGACCTGAGCTGAAGTCAGACGCTGAACAGACTGAGCCACCCAGGTGCGGCAATCTTACTCACATCTTTGATTTCTACACCGTCCCTGATACAAGTGGTTGGAAATGGCCATGCCTATGTAATCTGTACTTTGCCTTTCTACCTGTATGCACAGGGTCAACTTCAAACTGGATAGTCTTGACACCTATTTCAGTTTCCCAAGAATCTAACCTTATATAAAATATCAGCAAACACAAGTGTCTTTACTGAAGATTCCACAGGTGAGATGTAAGAGGGAATTACAGCACACAATACCAAGTTGACAGGTTAAAAGTCCATACCGGATATATTTGTTCCCTCTATCCTCTCTTATCCCTGGCCCCATGAAGACATTCACTTTCTGACCTGTCTGCCTCCTAGTCTCCAGACTTGTTTGCTCTCCACTTTTTTTAAGTTTATTTATTTATTTAGAGACAGACAGAAATAGCATGAGCAGGGAGGGGGAGGGGGGGAGAGAGAGAGGGGGGGAGGAGAAGAGAGAATCCCAAACAGGCTGTCTGTACTGTCAGCACAGAGCCCAACACAGAACTCGAATTCACAAACCCGTAAGATCACCGCCTGAGCTGAAACCAAGACTTAGCGCTTCACTGACTGAACCACCCAGGTGCCCCTCCACTTTTCTACAATTAGGCTGGGCAGGTCAGTTATATCTCATTTCTAACTACAAAGCAACCTAAGTAATTTTATCATAATGTTCATTAAACAGTGAGCCCCACCTTTAAGGCTACCCCTAATCTTAGGGGTATTCTGAAGTTTTGTTGGAAACTGAAGTTATAGGGCATTTTTCCCTAACTCTATGTGTTTCCATATTTGTGTTTAGATTCAGGGATTTACCTCATTTTCATCACATTTTTGTTATACCTTTCAGAACTTCCCATTTTACTCTTCTTCACTGTGCAGTGTTGCTATGGATTTATTTGTGTTCTCAAATTTCTTGTGTCACATCATTGTAATTTTGGAAACAAGGAGAGGGAATATATGTATCTGTGCTGCTACTTTTGAAAATTACTTTCTTACCTCTTATTTAAAGGCTTAATATTTTGAAAGTCTATTTAATGCATTAATCTAAAGTGCCATCTTAAACACATACATACACACACACACACACACACACACACACACACTCCTAACACTCTTTAGTACTTCTGAGACACCTGCACAAAATGATGAAGCATGCTATGCCTGGAGTGAAACTGTAGAAACTTCCCAAAGCCCATTTAAATAGGGCTGGCCTCCCAACCATTAGAGTCTCTAACCTGCAGAGAACAAACTGAGGGTGGCTGGAGGAGAGGTGGGGGGGGGATGGGCTAAAATGGGTGATGGGCATTAAGGAGGGCACTTGTGATGATCACTAAGTGTTGTTTGTAAGTGATGCAACACTAAATTCTCCTCCTGAAGCCAATGCTACACATCTGTTAACTAACTTGAATTTAAATAAAATCTTGCAAGAAAAAACTAATTGGGTTGGCCCCCAACTGCAAACTAACCTGTTCAGGAACAGGAAATACATACATAAAAATGTCCCATTCCTAGTACATACTAGCTCTGTTACCATGGGCAATTACTTTTAGAGGAAACAGAAAAAGGAAATAGGAAAATATTTTTAAACATCTATACTTTCAAACGTAAAGTAGAAGTGATTATTTTCCTAAGACTGGAGAACAGAGACACTAGAACTGAAGATATGGCTGTGGAAGTGGTTAGGGACTGAAAGGGACAAAAGGTGAGAAAACAAGAAGTAGTTTGAGCCGTGCTAAACAGAGTTGAAGTTCAGTTGCACAAATGAATTATTCTGCACCCTCAATTTATGAAGCCCCCAGTTCTTCAAACCTCCCCAAACAGACACACACAGAAAATCACCAAAGGAAATCTCTTAGATCTCAAATAGAATAAACTATTCTCAGGTTAAACAGCATGCATTTGACTAATTCATTTTTTTTCTTAAGGCTTCTCTTAAGGGCCATTTCACCGATTTTTTTCATGGATAACACCAGTCATGAAGAACTAGAATATATTTCTTGGGCGCAGTCTCCTACTGGGGTGCTCTTCAGACAGGAGTGATATTAGATCATGAGCCTCAGGTTGTAAAACATCGCCATCATCATCCCAGTAAAGAAAGGGTTTTCTAAGAGATACATATTGGATAAAGAAATCTCTGTGTTGGCAAAAATGCTCCTGTTCAATGAAATCAATGTTAAGTCCAGGTGAAGCAAGGAGCTAGTTGCCTGAACTCCATCTGTTTGAAATGATCAACATGTTTTCCTTTAAAGAAGAAAAAAAAGTTGGTAACCAAAGCCAAAAACCTACTCAAAATCTGAACCTGGTAATACTAGCATTTGTCACTTCCTCTCATATTTTAATCCTTCAATGCTAAAAAAAGACACTTAGATCACTCAAACAAGAACAAAATGCCTTATTACATAATGTTGGACAATTTAATAGATTTTTTTCATTGCCTCCCTCCCCCACCTAGGCTGAAACTTCTAAGGGATATGACTAAGAAAAGTTTGAGAAAAGCAGTACTCCTTACTGCCATGTCACACTATGTCATATGCTAATATGGATAAGATAATATTAAGAAAGCAGTTATCACTATTTAATAAAATGACCCCAAAAGGCATCACTAAGAGTTCACAAATGTACTAGTAAGTTCTAACTAGTCTACAGACATTCTACAAAAGCACAGATAGTGCGGGGAAATCAAAAGGTAAAGTAAATTTTTATGTAAATGAAGAATGTATCATAAAATCAAGCCTGAAGGAACAGAAAATTCCATGAAGCTATTTTGCTTTTATTAACTACCCATGTTGCAAAAGAGCACTCCTCTTGTAAACTGAAAATCCACTGATACCTTAAGCCTCATCAGAGACAATCAAAGGAAAGAGAAAAGAGAATAGATCAGTGAGAGCTCGAAAGTCAAATTTTATTTAGCTTTTATGTTAAATAAAAGAAAATTTAATGCTAACAGGATGGATAACAGTGACAATATTCTAGATTTATGTGCTACAAAACAATGAGCACCGAAAGACTCTAGCATACTATTAGATAAAACTGAATTATTTGATAGCACTTTCAACCCCATAAAAATGGAAAACCAGGCTTAATAAAATAACTCAAATATGACAAAGGTATTATGAATAAAATAAAGTTGTCACAATAGGTCAACTTGTTACTCAATCCTTCAACAAGCTTTAACAACAACTTAACCATGGTGAGCACATGAAAATGAATTAAATTAGTTGGCCATAGAGACCTTAAATATCCTGAAAGGTTTATCCTTTGTTACATGTATTCCAAAATGCTCTTATGAATCAAAGGAGCATGCTTATGCTAATCTTCAAATTTCTGTTTTTAGATAAAAGTATACTTTTACCTCAGTATACTTAGTATGCTCATAGTATACTTAATTTTAATACTTAACTTTTTACTTATAACATAATAAAAACCTTATTAAGGTGTTTCCATTATAGAATATATCGCATTGTTACAAAACAAAATGTCAAATGTGAGCAAAATCTCAACATTTAGCCAGAAATCTCAACTCCATTACTAATTTCTTTAGGGTAATTTTAAAATATGCATTCATAAGAAGGTAGTGGTACGCAAACACCATCATATTATAATACATATAATATTGTACACCTAATATTGCTGACTCGTATTTATTTGCATACCTGATAGAACTGTGAGAATTTAGAAGAAATTACCTTTGTAGGACTCCTGGCAATTTTTATTTCAATTTGTACATTTATGAATAGCCCAGATGGGAAAATCTTATTTTTATCAGAAAAACAATAGTTATTCGCAAAACTTAATTTCTGAGTAAATACAAAATTAGAGATGTTTTCCAAAGAGAACATTAGTAAGCCATGCAGTTTGTACTGGAATTTCTTTAGCTTATAGTTTTCATGAGAGCGTGAAGCATGGAATCTCCGGAATATGAGAAAGTCGACACATTTAAACACCTTTTAACTACAGAATGCCCTTTTACCACTTCCATATCTCACCTCATCTTCAAAAAATGTGCAACAAAAAGAAATGTATTTCTGGAATACAAGTGAATATATAGTAATAAATTATAAAACAACCTATTTACATGACTCTATTCAAAATATTCCACAATATATTTTCAGCAGTTAGATTTGGTAAAGAGCATTTAAGGAATTATCAGATTTGTTGTAATAATGTAAGCTTAAGTGCTTTAAAAAATAACATAACTCAAAAACATAAGAATACACCTAAATGTATGACATAATTGTGTTGACAACAGAATATACATTTACCAGGGAGATTTGTAAGTTGATGATCAGAATATACATTTACCAGGGAGATTTGTAAGTTGATGATAAAGGAGACATAGGCAACTTTATGGATAGAGTTAATTGGCAAGTCTCTTAGTCCCTTTGATTCTTGGCTACCTTATTTATAAAATGGAAGTAATAATGCATGCTTTGCAAAGGTGTTGATTGGGGTTGAAAAGAAGATATATATAAGATACCTGGAATAATAAATACTATTTCACTTTTTGTTCCCATTCCATTTTTTTATGACAAAGCTTATTATATACAGGCATCAAATAGACAATACAGATGGGAGAAAGTGTTAAGTTTAGTTGTTTTTGCACAATGAAGTGTATTACTTATTAAGACACAAAAGTTATTGATGGTGTCTTAGATTTCCAGAAAGTAGAGTCAGATGATTTTGTGGGTGAGTGCTGAACAAGGGGCCTAGACCTGTGAGGGACAAGGAGAGCAGGACTGAGTCAGGGATGGGGGGAAACTGTGATAGAACCACCACTCTGAAGCTGGAACAGCCTTTCAGAGTTATCTGCCCACTTTTGTGGCAAGGAGCTGGGACTTTTTGCAGGATGCCCCCAAGAAGGGGACAAGTTCAGGAGAGGTAGCTCCCTTCGGCTGAGGGCATGCTTAGGGAAGAACCAAGCAGGCAGTACTCCCAGCTCAGCAGGAGGGACCTTGGCGACTCAGGACAGCGTGCACGGTAGGTGGCAAACACATGCTCTATATAACTACTTCCTCAGAGTACAGCATTGGCACAAATTAAAGTTAGGTCTTACCTGTGGAGACAGTGGCCTTAATTAATTCATTGACATAATACATTTTCTCTCTGTGATCTTCAGATGATCATTTCCCCTAATAAGTGAGATGACATGAGAAATGCCACAGTTTGCTCAGAAATAGAGAAACCAAATTTTAGATACGGTGATTGTCTATCTTGTTCACTCTTGTTCTCTGTAGTGTGTATGAGGATATGCCTTTAGTCATATAATTATACAATGTTCTACATATATTAAGGACAGAAATGAGAGCATACTTTTCTCCACTTAGGCAAGCCCAAATGAAAATAATAATTAGTTCCATGTCTATTATGTATTTTTATTTGCATCCTTAAAAATAAACCAGTTAGGTACAAGGGTTGGATGAATTTAGGTAAGCATCTATATTGTCATATTCCTTTCTTGGCACGATTGTATTTAATTATTCCCATTTGAAATCAGGACTGAAGATTTTCTAAGATGGAAGCAGTTTATAGCAGCCAATGTGCAAGTGTGCACATTCAAGAAGAATCAAACAATTCTCCTATCTTCCTCTAAATAAAAATGATAATGTTCTTGACTAAGAATTTCTAGGATCCTTTATTCTTAGGATTTCCATTTGAAGCTTGGTTTCTGTGTGGTAAAGGAATAGCCATTAATAGACACATAAGGCTTGGAATTGGGCTCCTTTCTTATTACGAACAAGTCTAAAAGAGTACACTTTTAAAGTGGGGAGACAGGGGAATATGTATAAGAAATAATATGTTGGCGTATTAACGTAACGTCCTAGAACTCAGTTGTGAGTTTGATTGCCTGTAGTCAGATCCACCTGCAGATAAAGGGGAGGGCTGCTCCCAAGTGTAATTCCAGGCTAAACTAATAAGACCTAACCCAAGTATTCTCAGTAATTCATGGTTGTTTTTAATAACTTTACTAGATAGAGCCTTGGAAAAAATTATATAAATAGAAAATGTAGCAAATCATTTTGTTAAGTACCATATTGGTCAATGCATTGTTGGAAATATGGAAAAATATGATTTTTTTTAACGTTCTCTTAAACTGATTTCTCTCTTTGAATAAAGAAAGGCACTGTTTCTACAGAATATTTATTCTGAGGAAGCAAGTAGACTTCAGAAATGCACGTATGTAAATGACTAAAATCTGAGTTTTATCGCTAGTTTGACGTTCATCACACTATTTAATCGATGTTATCCCTAATTTCCACATTTACAAGAGGAAGATAATGGCAATCTCCCCGTGGTTGTAACGAAAAATGAAACAGGAAAATGTACATGAAGGCTTTACCACAATGCTAGCCCATAATAAATGCACTGATAAAAACATTAAAATAATCAATTTGACGGTATTCCTTCCTAAGTATTATTATTTGAAAATCTTTGAGCATTCTAAATTTTGTCTGGGACTGGCTCTAATTTGAGTTCATAAGCCAGGCATGATTTTTGTCCTCGTTTCTTTCTATGATACCATTTATTATTCCTCCAAAAGACGTTTGTAAATATTAAGGTAGGTGAAGTAAAATACCAAAGCTGCCACCATTATCTCCAAACAATACAGACTTAAAGAACAACAACTTGGAATCAAATGCCATTGCTCAAAAACGTTTGACCTAAATGTAAGTATAAGATTAAGATGTTCAAAATAGAGGCTGTGAAATATATATTTTACACATGACTTACCAATTCATCTTATGCCTAAAGAATTCAGTAGTTCTCAATTTTTTTTTTTTTTGCGTTTTACATGTCTTTGACCAATAACACCAGTGACTAACTCTTTGTCATACAACAGAAAGAGAAATGTGGAGTCCTATTAGAATATTTTAGCTTAGTCATACTATATAACACAAAGAAAAACAAATAATTTCCATTTTTAAAATGTACTTTTTTCATCTCATTATTTGGTAACCTTGAAGCAAACTATAAATTCATATCAAACAATCTTTATGATGGTGGTGCCTAGGTGGCTCAGTCGGTTGAGCGCCCAACTCTTAATTTCGGCTCAGGTCATGATCTCACAGTTCCTAAGATCAATCCCTGCATTGGCTCTAACAGTGCAGAGCCTACTTGGGATTCTCTCTCTCCTTTCTCTCTGCCCATCCCACAGCTCACTCTCTCTCTCTCAAAATAAACAAATAAACATTGTTTTAAAAACTCTTCATGATGTCAAACATTGGAACAAATGAAAATTCAGTCTCATTTTTATATATCATTAAAATTAGGTAAAATATACCTTATTTGAAAAAAATATATGCCTTATTTGTCAAACATAAAGCATTCAACAAGAATACAATACTGTGACATTTTGTTGTTGCTATAGTTTTAGATCTCCAAAGGAATCCACCCCTCCTCTCCCTCATCTCTCCATGCTTTTTCCGATAAACTTGGATTTGTTTCCAAAAGTATTTTTATGCTAATTTAAAAATCTCTTTACTCCAAAAGCCAACCAACATACACTATCAAAAAGTATTCTAAAATGATTAAACAAACCATAAGTTTCGCCTAGAAAATTTAAACAATCTGTAAGTAGTGACGGATCGTACTTTATTGTTAAAACACCTACTTGAGAAGATGTGTATTTTTCTCAAACTGCAATCTTACTAACTTATTGAAGCCCCTAACATGCAAGAACAAACAAAAACTTTAACATTATTCTTTTAAAGGATATCCATTTCCAAAAAACTACATTAAAGGCAAACATCAAGAAACTCCAATGTCGACTTTTTCAAATTATATCAAATAAATACCTTGCAGGGTCATGATCACAATCCTAATGCAATTAACTATACACAACAAAGAAAAGTTCCTCTTTTCATCCAAAACACTGTGAAAGATTATTTATTTTAATGTAGTATGCCAATCAAGCTTTTATGTAATGTTCTATCTTGGTTTTAAAAATAGATTAACCCACTCTTTTATCTTTACATCTGCAGGTACACAAATAACTTAAGTCGGCGATGTAAAATGAAGAATATATTTTTAGAAAAACTTACCATTGTCATTTTTCAGCATCCCATTGCTCAGTTGTTTTAATCTCTTTTGATGTGATTTGCCATTGTAGTGGATTTGTGCTTGAGCTGCAGAATTCAGCTGAATGTTACAAACGTTGCACAAAGTAAAATTGGTATGTTTCTTTTCTCTTTCTGGTTTTTCTTCAAAGTCATCAGGTAAAAATTCAGCCTCACTCTCTCCATCTTGTGCACTTGTGAAATCTAGGGGTGCAAAGAAATTTATGGATAGGCTGACCAAGACTTCTGGATTCTTTCACAGTACTGAATGGGTTAGCAAATGAGCACTGTTCTAGATAATAAGAATTCACATTTTTAACTTTCTCCCATTTCAGTAGGTTATTTTCATACTACCTAAAAGTGGATAGCTTCTTTAATGGAATATAAATGACAAATATTTCACTTTGTTTTTTCTATGTCAAATAGTGTGTTAAATGTCTGACAAGGGTTTAGCAGGCGTGACCTCATTCAATTATCCTAACAACAGAATAGGCACTATAGATTTTCCTGTTTCATAGCTGAGGAAACTAAGGTTTAGATCAGTTAAATAACTTGTCCAGGGTCACAGAGCAAATAAATGGTATAGGTGGGGTAAGCATTCCGTTTTATTAATCTCCAAAACACAAATTATTTGTCATCTTGTTCTCTAGCATATGTTTGAGTACTGAATATTTCCCTTTAGACTCAACTAAATAACAGTCTCTTATTTTTATATTCCTTGCCAGTTATGTAAAGTCACATCTGGATAGATACATCCTACACAAACAAAAATGCTCAAACTGTTTCAATACCTAAAATTGTATCTTTTACACCTGGAACACAAAAGAAATTTTGAATACCCAAGATATCTTCATAAACAGGGGGTGCAAAAAAGTGTAACTTATTAAAGGATTACAATGGAATATATTATTTTTGGACAAATATATGCTTTGTATACTCAAATCCAAGAGAAAAGGGCCACTGACAATCCCAGGACCCCTGGCCTTATGATAGTAACAATTAACTATTGCAATACATATTTTACTATTCATTTACAAATTACTTAAAACAATGGCTCCTTTCTAAAATTTTTCTGTGCTTTCACTACATGGGACTCTGCATAACTCTTATGGCTCAGATTTGATTTCTCCATTCTAATTTTCCAGATTCTTCAAAGATTTATTTTATTCTCTTTGAAAATATTGGCAGAGGAAGACAATTATTTTAACATCCACTTTTTAAAAATTTTATATAATGTTTATTTTTGTATATAATGTATATAATGTTTATTTTTGAGAGAGAGAGAGAGAGAGAGACAGAGCATGTGTTGGGGAGGGGCAGAGAGTGAGGGAGTCACAGAATTTGAAGCAGGCTCCAGGCACGGAGCTGTCAGCACAGAGCCTGATGTGTGGTTGAACTCACCAACTGTGAGATCATAACCTGAACTGAAGTTGGAGGCTTAACCGACTAAGCCACCCAGGCACCCCAATATGCATTTGTTAACTGCCCACTGTGTGGCAGGCAATCTCCTAGGTGCTGGAGATAAAATGATATGCAAGACGAGGATGGTCCTTATCATTATTCAAGTTACTAATAATGATAAGAAGGTCATGTGTTTTGGCATCAGGCGAATGAGATAACAAATGCCAAGATTATTTGAACAATCAAAATTGATCTGCTAAATCAAGCCAAATACCTAATACTTGAAACTTAAAGGATGTTCAAGTATCTAATTTCCAAAAGAAGTAAAATATTTTAAGTATATAATCCATGCTTTTGGGGGGAACTCATTTACTTAAAAATATGTTAATCTTATTGTAAAAAGGAAGTTTCATCTTGCTTACTCAGGCAGCCCCTATTACATAATACTAAGTATACAATTTAAGTGGTCATTTTTAAAAGAAAATAGATTTTGTGAAATGATTACATAATTTTAGTTAAAGCAAAATATATACTAAAGATATCAGATTTTCTTATTTTTTTAAATGTTTATTTATTTAAGGGAGAGAAAGATTGTGAGCAGAGGAGGGACAGAGAGTGAAGGAGAGACAGAATCCCAAGCAGGCTGCATGCTGTCAGCCCAGAAACCCAAATGGGATTCAATCCTATGATATGTGATCATGACCAGAGCTGAAATCAAGAGTCGGACGCTTAACCGACTGAACCACCCAGGCACCCCTAGCTTTTACTTTATATATATATATATAAAAAGCAATTTAAGTGTCTACCCCAGGTTGTATTCAGATTGTTCCAAAACTGTTTTTTCTAGAGCTGCTTTATATTTTTACAGTCTTTTATCTCAAATATAATTAAGTAATGAAAAAAATTAAATATATGATGCTATATGTAATTACTGTGATATCGTGTAGCCAATAAAGCAGATTGGAAAAATGTACAACATGGGAAATTCTATATAATTAAGAAAACACACACATGTAAATTTACGTGTATGTTCATAACTATGTAAAACACAAATAAGACTTAGAATAAATGCAAGTAGTTGCTGATTACGAATGGTGAAATTAGCGTTGGTGTTTTTTCCTTCATCTTGTCCATATTTTCAAAATTTTACATGATGAACACTGACTACATTTATTATTTACAAAAAAAACTCAATGTACTTGAAAGAAATAAGCCAAAAAAAAAAAAAAAAAAAGAAGGAATCTGTATCCTACTAGATGAATGGTAGGTTTGTCAGAACTAGGCCAAACAATACATGAGCTCCTCTGACACATGATTTTTAATAAATATATGCATTTGTTTGGAAGGAAAACTTTTCTTCCTTGATTCACATTTCCACCTTGACCCATAAAATAAGAATGTCTGCCAACAATTTATTAGGGGGAAACACTGGATAAGAAATTTTCTACCAAGGCTACGAGATTTATTTGCTTACACATAAGAGGTTCACAGATCACAAGAGAAAGTGAAGACTTTGTCACCAGAGTCAACAGTTTTGCACCAGGAAGGGGAGAGGCAAGGATAACAACTCGTAAAGGAAATAGAAAGTAAGATATATTAACTATGTGGCATCAACACTAGAAAAAAGGAAATCCCAAATAAATTCTCATGCTTGGGGTGTGATATCACAAAACATTTATACCATCTGCAAGAAAATAGCAATGATTCAAATGGCACTATCATAGGAGGCAATATGCATAACTAATTTTTACTCCTAATATAGTAAAAGCATTTCTGGAAGGGAAATTTTGCTCATTTGAGTTTCATTGAGAAAAATTTCAGTGGTCATACATATGCTTTATGCAACTACTTGGAACCCAAACGATTTTATCAATTCATCCATTGTTTTCCCACCTAACCTCTATCCATGAAGACACTACGAAAGTCTGTGGCTTAACACAATAATGTGAATCTAGATTGTACCATGTGATAGCTTTAAGGATTAGAATTATCCTAGGGATGATCAGTATAGGAATTAGTCAATTGCTTGTGCGTGTGTTTTAAATTTTGTAGACATAGAGTTTAAATTAATCCTATGATTCATAGACATAAAACGTAGAGTACTTAAGAGAATTCATCTTTGGTAAGCTATATGAGACAATGCATCTGAGCATAACTTGAAAAAAAAAGTGGAAACAATACTTTTCTGGGAGGTAGGAGGGTTCTTGATGTTGATTTATAGTACATTGTTAACCCAGTTGAGAACCTTCTGAGGTAGAAGCTGATATGTCACCACTTGTACCAAAGCACCAGCTTTTGGTGTCAAGACTGCCCTGAAAAGTGCTGATCTTTTCTTCCCCACACCACCCCCAGGGTGACAGTCCGTAACCCTGGTGCACCCAATGTTTAGTGTAACCCGACTTATTAATAACCAAAAGTTGGAGAATGGACACAAGAGCCAAATGAAGGAGCTCCCAGTGACCAAAGTTGGAACAACTAAATATTGTATTATTGGATTACATCCCAAAGTATAGAGTATTTCATATTTTAAGTATATAATGAGTACCCACTGATGAGTAAATACTGATATTAATAAGTAAATCGGGAAGAAGATGTAAACCCCCTATAAAAAAGTAATCCAAGTAATTTAAATAGTTATCCTCCCCCAGGGGGGGACGGAATATAACTCTATATGCCTTAAGTGTAGGCTATACTTAGTGACTTGCTTCCAAATAATAGAGTACAGAAAGAGGAAAAAAGTACAGTGGAGAAAATTGACAACCACTACCTGAGCAATGTAATCAAGGCTAACAACAGTGATAAGTCAGGGTGACAGCAAGTATCTTTGATATGACACGTTGAGAATGGTATTTCACCTCTGCATATCCTCTTCACAAAAATACATAACCCAAGTCCAAGCATGAGAAAATTTCAGACAATAACAAAATGCAAGACATTCTACAAAAATACCTGACACTTACTCCTGAAAACTGTCAAGGTCATCAAAAATAAGGAAGTTTGAGAAATCATCACACCCCAGAGGAGCCAAGGGAAGTAAGAAAACTTAATGAAAGGTGGTATCCTGGATGGGGTCCAGGAAGAGAGTAATAATACTGGCTAAAAATAATAATAATAAAATCTAGATAAAGTATGGAGTTTCATTAATATTAATGCATTATTATTAGTCCATTAGTTGTGACAAATCACCCATACTAATCTGTCAACAATGAAAGAAACTGGGTGGGTGGGGTATAGGGGAACTCTACTAACTTGGCAACTTTTCGACAAAATTAAAACTATTTTAGGAGTGCCTGGGTGATTCAGTCGGTTAAGCATCCAACTTTGGCTCAGGTCATGATCTTGCAGTTTGTGGGTTTGAGCCCCACGTCAGGCTCTGTGCTGACAGCTCAGAGCCTGGAGCCTGCTTTGGACTCTGTGTCTCCCTCTCTTTCTGCCACTCCCCAACTCACATTCTGTCTCTCTCTCTCTCAAAAATAAATAAGCATTAAAAATTCAAAACTAAAACTATTTTAAAATAAAAATATTATTTATTTTAGATTGGGAATAGGTCAGGGACTTACTTTTTTTTTTTTTTTTTTGGTCTCTCTCCTTGATGCATAAAACAGGAATTTCTTTAGAATGTTGGTAGTCTGGGAAGGAACTAAGAAAGAAGCTTCTCTTCTTTTATGCATCCCTTGTTCATTTATCTCCAAGCATGAAAATAAGCTGTGTGATTGTGTGAATGGGAGGGTGAGGGAAAGGATCAAGGCCTCATGTATGGCCCACCATCACGACTCTGTATTTCAAATTCACTCAAAATTACATTCTCTTATCTTCTCAGCTACCACATGTGAACTTAAAGTATAAAGGCTTCATATCCCTGAATGAAAGGCCCATATGACTGCATGTGACTGGGGAGGTAAATGCAATTCAGACAGGAAAGTCTGGGAAATCCAACATGGATCATGGTTCCAAGCCATTTTTCTCTAATTCAATTTGCCTATTAAATAACTAACCAACCAGGTGCCTGGGTGGCTTAATAGATTGAGCGTCCGACTCTTGATTTTGGCTCATAATCCCAGGGTTGTGGGATTGAGCTCACCTGCTTAAAATTTTCTTTCTCTCTCTCTCTCTGCCCTTCCCCCCTGCTTGTGCTCTATCTAAAATAAAATTTAAAAAATAACCAACTAACCCTTAAATGAAAAATTTAACACACCTTAACCTTAACTGAGGCCTTTTGTCTATTTACGATTAGTTCAATCAAAATTAAGAACGAGCTATTTGCACACACGCTTGCGCGCGCGCACACACACACACACACACACACACACAGAGTGTTATCCAACCTATCTCCATATAATTAAGAATTCCAAAAGTCCATTTTTGGTTAGTATTTAAACTCTACCACAACAATCAACAACCATTAATATAAATTAGAAACATTTACAGGAGTGTATATTATTTGATGAACAAACCTAATTTAATTGAGTGGAAAACTTTCTCTAAAGATGATGTCAGTGTTTTGTTTCAAAGTTAACAAGCAAGGTTCCATTCTCTTGCCCATGATTGCCTTTATCTCTTATTCTTGGATCTGCTACCTTATCAAAATGACAAGCCTTTAAATTCTTCAAGAAACTTAAGGTTCTACAATAATATCAAGTGACAGGAGATGACATCTGCCAACAGGCAGTTTAGAGCACAATAAACCATACTTTAAAAAGGGTTTTACAAATGACCTATAAAATCATACAATAGTAAATGGCATCAATAAACTAAACTAAAATATTATTGGTTTTTCAGTGGCTTCTCCTGTCATAGAATTTTTTTTTAAATGAAACAGATAGGGACTTATAAATATCGAACACATTTAGCACAGACCTGCTTCCATAAATAGTGACACAACCAAATACCAAACACTAAAAATCCCCTTAGAAACTTAGGTATGACCATATATCTAGCAATTATTTGTCATATAGGTGAAAATAAATAAACATATGATCTATAGATATGCCATGGTGATACAGATGATAAATAATGTAACAGCTAGCTACTAAAATAAAATAGAACTCCCAAGTTCAATTGATAAGCAGCTTTAATTCTTTGAGTTTTGATAATACTTATACATGGACAACAAGTGATAAATTTTGCCTATTTCTTCAAAATCAGTTTCTTTGAGGAAATAAAAGTAAAGATCTAAATATTGTTCAAGTGTAAGATAAAGTTTGTTTTAAAATTTTTTTTATTTTTTAAGCTTATTTATTTTTGAGAGAGAGAGGGAGAGAGCGAGAGAGAGTCAGTGATACAGGAGGGGCAGAGAGAGAAGGAGACAGAAAATCTCAAGCATATTTTGCACCATCAGTGCAGAGCGAGCCCAATGATCTCACAAACTGCGAGATCATAATCTGAGCCAAAGTCAAGAAGAGTTAAGACGCATGACTGACCCCCAGGTACCCAAAAAAATTATCATACTGAAAGGAAGAATCTACTGATATTAAATTCCTAAAAAGTTTATTACACTTCAAAAAGTTTTCTCAATTGCTTTACCATGAAAAAAAAAGAAAAGTACTTTTGGGTGAGGACATGTAATTCTAGACCATTTCCCTAAAAAGAAATTGTACTTTGTATAATCTGTACAAATTCTTATAGAGTTCGTAGTGCATTCTTGTATGACTAATTGACCGGCTCAATAAAAAATAGAAGCTAAAAAATATAACAAATACTTCATCGTTATTTGTGAGAATATGATCTTACAACTGCAACTGTAAGAAATCATTCTGAAGAAACCTTTCAAAGGTCATGTTAAAAATTAGAGAAAAGATGTGAAGATCTTGAATAAGTATTCATGCAGCAAAATACTTAGAAAAATAATACTATGCTACTGCTATATGACTGGATCGTGATTACTTGGAATAAAATTTCCAGAGACAATATTATAAATGGATTTTAAAAACCCTCATTTAATTTGAAATAACTTTGAAAAAAATAAAACAGCCATGAGGTACCTGAAAGCTGATTCTAACAATGACAAACATTGTTATCAAAGTTTTCAATAAAGTTGCTTCTTGAAATTAGGATCAAATATGAAACATAATAAGTAAATATTCTAAAATCTAATCCTCAATCTTGAAATTTATGAAAGAAAATTGGCCATTATTTTCTTGGTACAGAAAATGAGGGATTAACTTTTAGTCAACATTTCCTTGAATTGGGATTTAAATGGCATAAGTTACATCTCTACTTATATAGATACAGGTATTCCAAATGAGCTGCAAGAAATCAAATGAATTCAATAGTCAAGTTTCCTCTGTTTTCAGGACTAATTTTTAAAGTACTGTATTTTACTGTAATGGTTAAATATTAAATATGTACGTTATATGCATAACAGATAAACTACATTTCTAGCATTTCACCTTTGAGAAAATTATAGATCACAGTATTCTACATTTCAATATCAAAGTTGTAAATAGTCTACAATTAGTGCTATAAAGTACCAACACAAGAACAATTTTGCATTGATCTCATTCCCCACTAGAGAGCAGTATGAATTTAAAATTAAATCTACAGTATCGACATTCCCATAACACTAGGCATAAAAATAGCATTACTGTAATTTTGTAAATATATAATACATCCACACATATTCATATATACAATATTTAGTTTTAGTGGCATGCAATATATACACAGTATATCTAATTAATTCCACATAAATTCACCAAAATCTAGCTCCAAAAATCAGGCAAAATAAACTAGAGGAATGGCACAGAAAAGGAGACAATCTAAATCAATAGAATCATCATCATATGTTACTTTAAGTTCTCTATTAATGAGCAGCAACTGTTTTATATAGTTTTCTGATTTAAGTATCACTGTGGAGCTTTAAAAATGAGTACACTTTAATTAGCATTATCTTACCTTTATGATAGGAAAATGATATTATAGAAGATTACACGAGACAAGTCAAGGTTAATGGATTATTATTTCAATTACAGTTTTTATTACATCATGGCATTAAACCAAGTTTGTCAGTTTCAAGAAGATTATGGTTTTCACAAGGTGAAGGAAGGCTTACTAAATATTCAAGGATTCACATGCAGAAATTAAACTGGGAATGTCAGGATGAGATACAGAATGAAACTTTTAAATATATTCCTTTCTCTTTCTCAGGCAGTGGGCTTTTAGAATTGTAAACTCAGCATCAGCCATTTCTATTTTGAGTACTCAGATAAAGAAAATTCTACCTTATTCTTAGTGACTAGAATGAAATCATGGCTAGAATCTCTGAGACCAAACAAGAGCTCATAGTTTAATCTCAAAAATGAAAACAAAGGCAATTCTTATTTTTTTATAAAAGGCATTCTATTCAAACCTATTTTCTGTAGTTGGATGTATCTCCAATTCCAATGTAATTAATGTCATCCCTTAAAGTTTCAAAGTCCTATGAAAAAACTTCATTACTATATTTTTTTACAAACAAGACACAGATATTTTCCTATATTCTGACTTTTTTTTTTTTTTTTTTTTTTTTTTTTAGGAATCTCTTCGTAAATCAGTCATGACTTCAGGGCAAAACCCGGCCCCCTGGATTTATGCCACCCAGTATCTCTGCTATGCTCTCAGGGTAATTGAGGCTGGATTATGAGCCATGCTCTTGAGTTCTCAGGATGTATGTTTCTATGATACTATTTTAAATACGAACCCTGTTCCCTTGAGAATGAACCAAGTATCTTAGCTTTCATTTGTATCCTGCTTTGCATCTAAAACAGCTTATATAAAACTTAAAGAGTAGTTTACCCCAGAAAAACTTCTGAAGACCTAAATTAGAGAGAGATTGTTTGGGCTTATATCTGGCAAAAAATTCTGCAAGGGAAGGAAGGAGGAAACCAGAAGCTCACTGAAAAGTGATTCGACATATTTATTAAAGCACCTCCTTTGTGTATACCATTCCTTTAAGCACCTGGGAGAGTAGCACACCCACAAAGCAAACATTCTAGTCTTCTGCAAGTTTGAGAGAGGGTGAAAATGTAGATTATATTGACTTGAGGATGACTTAACGATCGGTTACATGCTAAGGGAAGAGTAAAATTCTGGTATTTATTGCAGTTAAGATTTAGGTTTGCAAATTCTGCAGTTGGATGCTTGAGCTGTTCATTTAAGAAACAGCTTTATTTATTTTAAGAGACAGCTCTTATTCATGCCTTAAGTCCCAGGATTTTCTTTTTCTTTTTTTCTTCATGGACTCTATATTCTGAAAATACATTTTGAGGGCACCTGGGTGGCTCAGTCGGTTAAGTGCCGACTTCAGCTCAGGTCATGATCTCATGGTTCGTGAGTTCGAGCCCCGCATCAGGCTCTGTGCAGACAGCTCAGAGCGTGGAGCCTGCTTTGGATTCTGTGCCTCCCTCTCTCTCCGCCCCTCCCCAGCTTATACTCTGTCTCTCTCTCTCTCCCTCTCTCAAAATTAAATTAAAACACTTTTAAAAAATTTAATAAAACAGTTTGATATTTTTGGGATTTCGGCTATTGTCCATGTCTAGTTTTTTTTATAATATGGACTTTCTTGTGATATGCATGCAGTTTTACCATAACCATTCTTATTAATGACATAATCACTTAGCTCAATGTTTCCTTTCACACACGCCCACCCTGGTATCAGAGGATTAGGGGAGATACTACTGATAATTCAGAATATCTACAGACTACATAAAAATATTTTCTCGTATCAAGAGAAAGTTCCCCGAAAAGATATGTGCATTCCAACTGTGGCAGACAATGCTCTAAGATAGCCCCCATGATACCTAACTCATAGTAGTCAGACCTCTGCATAGTCTACTCCCCTGGAGTGTAGGCAGAACCCATAACTTGCTTCCCACCAATAGAACATGGTAGAGGTGATGGGATGTATGTAATTATAAAGGCATTATTATGTTATGTGAGAGGAGATGTGACTCCCATTATATGAACAGAAACTTTCTTTCCCTTGCTAGCTTTGAAAAAGCAAGCTGCCAAGTAATGAGCTTCCCTATGGACAGGTCCACTTGGCAAGGAACTTAGGGTAGTCTCTGGCCAACAGCCAGAAAGAAACTGAGGCCCTCATAAGCAGCTGAATGGTACCAACAAACACATGAGTGAGGACGTGGTTTCTTCTCCAGTCCAACCTTAGATGAGACCACAGCTTTGGCTGATGTCTTGGTAACCAACTTCTAGAAACCAAAAGGAATCAAAAGGTCTGTCACGACTTCCCTTAATCAGCTTTCTTCTTCATTATTTCAGGTAGCCATTAGCCCTGTGCTCTCAGATGATACGTTTTGTTTAGAGCTGTTTGCTCCAAAACTCTTAAGCCCTCACCCACACAGTGTAATTGGTATGTCACTGGATTATTTACTCTGGGTAAGAGTATTTCAACCAGCCAATCAGAGACACCTTATGTTTCACCTTTCCCTTTTGGCCATCAGCTGCAAGCTTGCAGAGGACCCAGAGAACCTAGCTGAACAATGGCTGGACTCTTGATGCTCAGAAGCTATGGGGTAATAAATCTGAGCTGTTTTAAGCTCTTCAGTTCACAGCAATAGATAACTAATACATCAAGTAACTCTTCTGTATTAATTAATAGTAACATTAGGAATTTTTCTTAATTCCAAGGAATTAAGAAAAAGTTCCACAAGCTTTTAAAAAAATGGTTTAAGTCATATCTTTCTTAAATGCTTCCGTTTAAGACATCCCAGCTATCTGATCCCCCACACATATAAAACATATTTGAGTAAAACAAATAGAAAAATAAATAATTTCCCCCACAAAGATCTAAATGACCTGATGTACATCCATGACAGACATCATTAATTATATATGACAATCTTCCGTTCAGAGTCTGGATTTGGTTTCACACACTCAACACATCAATGTAGGGATCCACAAATTGTTCATATCTGCCATATAAAATGAAAGTGTATTTGCTATACAAAATACATTGATTAATGTATCACTGTCAACCCTAGAGAGTAGTAGAAATCGATTTAAAAATAAGATAAAACTAAAAACAATTTTATAAAATAAGCTGAAACTACATAGTTTTACTTTGGTACCATTTAACATATTTTTTCCATTATCAGAATAAGCTTGAAGACTGTTAAGTTTGTAGAATTCAAGAATTCTACACCCAGTAAAAATAATCCACGTTTTAAATGACTTTGTTAAATTATGGCAGTTGTTGTAAATAAAAAGTTATGTATAGGTGGTAAATTTGAAACAAAACATAGCTATACACATAAACAGAAGGTGTTCTTTTTTGTGTCTAAGAGATTAGTACAGATTTCATTATATTCATGTTTCTCAGATGCATGATATTCGGATTTAAGCTCCAAATAGAGACATGATTAATATGAATACAGGTCTAAGAAGAGATGTGAAAATCCATTAAATATTAGATAGTGGATTCATAAATTTAAATTATAACAAATTAGTTTTCTTTGACCTAAAAAAGACAAAGAAGAATCTTAATAAGTCTTAAAATATATAAAGGAATATTATTAAATTGAAGGTGGTTTTCAGCTTCTGTCCATTTCTCTTAATGAAAGAATAATAATACATGACTTTAAACTACAGCATGAATAATTTAGGCTATATATAATACTATCATTAAGAAAGAAAGTTCTTTGGTTGGTGTTTTTCTTTTCTTTTCATTTTTTAATAGGCTTTCATTCATCCAGGATGGTTAAAATTAAATCCTTTTACAGATAAAAAGATGGATTCTGCTCTTTTCAAGTGTTCTGACCTCCAGAGAATGAAAAATTTCACTAACAAAGATTCTTTATGAAATGGAAATTTTCTTATAAAAGTATATTTATATCCTACCATTAATATATATTTTTCATTAAACAATTTTTAGTAGGCAAATAAATTATAATTCCCTTTGTATGTTATTGTTTTAAATGTTTATTTATTTTGAGAGACAGCGTGCAAACCTGTGCATCGTAAACGGGGGAGGGGTAGAGAGAGAAGGAGAGAGAGAATCCCAAACAGATCTCACCAATCCTGAGATCATGACCTGAGCGGAAATGAAGAGTCAGATGCTTAACCAACTGAGCCACCTAGATACCCCTTGGATGATGTTGCTTTAAATAAATAAATAAATAAACAAACAAACAAATAAATAGTAAATAAATAAATAAAGTTTATTTATTCTTGAGAGAGAGAAAGAGAGAGAGTGAGTGGGATGGGGACAGAGAGAGAGAAAGAGAGAGAGTGAGTGGGATGGGGACAGAGAGAGAGAGAGAGAGAGAGAAAGGAGACAGAACATCCAAAGTAGTCTCTCTGCTGTCACACAAACACCGATGTGGGCCTCGAACCCATGAACTAGATCATGGCCTAAGCCGTAGTCATAAGCTCAACAGACTGAGACACCCAGGTACCCTGAATGTTGCTTTTTAATTGAAATGGTATTTAGCAAACGCTTCTTGGCCTTTTGGCTAAGATCAAGTGAAATGAAATTTAGCAAAATGTTGGGTCTTAGGGCTATGAGTGATTTTTTTTTTCACTTTCTCCGTAACTTGAGATTTTTCTTTAACGCAGCTTTCATATTTAAGACATATGGGGTACAAAACCACACATTTCAATGTGTCAGTAGTTGGATTTTACCTAAATATCAACTCTAATTCTCTGGTAAATCCAAAGATCACTTGGAGGAGTTCTCAACATGAATTTACAGTGTAAGGGGCAAGGCTCATCAAAGTGTGCTGATCCTAACATTTTGCAGGTGTGTGACACCATCATCCCTCTGGCTCTGTTTCCACATTTGTAGAATGAAGGAGGTGGGCAATTGATCTCTGTTCCCTTCTTTTTGATCTGCTTATTTATTTTTGAGGGGAGGGGGGAGCACATGCCAGTGAGTGAAGGGAGGAGCAGAGTGCATGGGAGAGAAAGAATCCTAAACAGGCTCCATGCTCAGCATGGACCCCAGCCTGGAGTTGGACTCCATGACCCTGGGTCCATAACCTGAGTTGAAATCAAGAGTTGGACACTCAACCCACCAAGCCGCCTAGGCACCCCAGACCCCTGTTCCCTTCTAATGATACCAAAAGGTCGTCAAGTGACACTTTGTATTCACGCTCATGTATCCATTATAGACCTTGCTGCAACACTGTGTTTTGCCTTTAGAATAAATTTTTTAATCTGATATTTGTTTTGACTTTAAGAGTTAATAAACGATTTTCACATATATTTTCTCAACTAATTTTCCTCTCATTGTGCCAGATCTCAAATCTTCAGCAATGGATGTGTTAATTGATGAGACTACTGCTTTTGCTTTTGCGCACCAAAGGAAACTATCAACAAAGCAAAAAGACAATCTACTGAAAGGGGGAAGATACGTGCAAATGATACATCCAATAAGGGGTTGATATTCAAACTATATAAAGAACTCATACAACTCCACAACAAAAAACAAACTGATTAAAAAATGGGCATAGGACCTGAATAGACATTCTTCCAAAAACATACAAAGGGCCAACAGACACATAAAAATCATCAGGAAAATGTAAATCAGAACCACAACGAGATATCACCTCACACCTGTGAGAATGGCTAAAATCAGGAAAAAAATAAACAAGTGTGGGTGAGATGTGGAGAAAAAGGAACCCTCACGTACTGTTGCTGGGAATGTACATTAGTACAGCCACTCTGGAAAACAGTATGGCACTTCCTCAAAATATGTAAAAAAAAAAAAAAAAAAGAAATATCATATGATCTAATAACTCTACTACTGGGTATTTACCCAGGAGAAAAAAATACTAACTGAAAAAGATATATGCTTATTGCAGCATTATTTACAATAGGCAGGACATGGAAGCAACCTAAGCACTTAAAATAGATGAAAGGATAAGAAAAAGATAGTATTTTTACACAACGGCATACTGCACAGCATAAAAAATAAGATTGTGCCATTTGGGACAACATGGATAGACCTAGAGGTATCATGCTAAGTGAAATAAGTCAGACTGACAAGGGCTAATACCATATGAATCCAATCATATGTGAAACCTAAAAAAAAAAAAAAAACAAAAAAAAACAAATGAATACACAAACAAAAAGAGGAATCAGACCTGTAAACACAAAGAACAAACTAGTGGCTGCCCGAGGGAACAGGGAAAATGGGTGAAGGGAAGTGGGAGAAAATAGGTTTCCAGTTATAGAATGAATAAGTCATGGAAATAAAAGTCACAGCATAAGGAATATAGCCAGTGATATTTTAAAAGTGTTGTAACAGATGATAGCTACACTTGTGATGAGTATAGCATAATGTGTAAACTTGTCAAGTCACTATGTTGTACACTTGAAATTAATGTAACATTGCCAGCTATATTGAAATATTTTTTTTAATTTAAAAACAAAGACTATTGCTTCTTACTGATATATCTCAGAATTAAACTACTCAAGCAAAATCTTGATGGCCCAGGAGTCAAGAATGGCAAAGTGTATGAGAATGCCAAAAAGTTCCTTGTTTAACACTGAAGGTTTTAAAGATTTGTCATTCCATATACCTCTAATTTTTAAATTTAGAAGAGAGAAGAAACAAATCCTTTTTTAATCCTACCTTTTGAGTTATGTTTAAATTAAAATGTTTTAGATAAACATGGCTTTCCTTTCAGAAATGTTGAAATCAGCAGATATGTTAGTATATATTGAATATTAACTATTGAATATTAACTAACTTCAGATCATATAACTGTAATTTACCAAATGGGAGAGCGATCTAATTTACCTGATCCAAAGTGCCAGTGATGAAAATGGAAAAGGCTATGGAAATTTTAAAATGGTAAACTTGGGGAAACAAAGGTATACAGCAACAATGAACTAGGAAAGAAACAGGGGTGCCTGGGTGGCTCAGTTGGTTGAGTGTCTGACTTTGGCTCAGGTCATGATCTTGTGGTCCATGGGTTCCAACCCCACATCAGGCTCTGTGCTGACAGCTCAGAGCCTGAAGCCTGCTTCAGATTCTGTTTCCCTCTATTTCTGCCCATCCCCCACTCACACTCTGTGTCTCTCTCTATCAAAAATAAACATTAAAAAATTATGAAAAAAAGAAAAAGGAGAAATAGAATACTAAGAGAACATTTAACCAAATGAAACATTATAGTAGAAAAATGTTTCAAGATAGTATTCTCAATCTCATACTCATTTCTAACTCAATAATCCTTATCAGTAAAACAACTGTAATTGTTGCCTTAGTGCAAGCTAGACTACAATTCTAAGTGCAAAAAGCAGGCAGAATGATATTTTTTTCCCTCAAATCAATTCACAAATATATAAATATGTTGCAAAACATTCAGCATTTATGCACCCCCCCCTTTTTTTTAATGATTCCTGTCCCCATGGAAAAGCACCCTTGAAAGGGAGATGTTAGTTATGTTATATCTGAAATCTTCCCAGGAAATAAACAGTATTTATCACGGATTGTTTTCTCGATCGAAAGATGACTCAGCCTAAAGAACTCTCTTATTGTACAAAGATGGGACAATGGTAGAAAGCTGGCATGATAGAATATGTTTATACTAAACTCCTGCTGGCTTATTTTAATGCAACTCTTAATAATAATAATAATAATAATAATAATAATAATAGTTTGCTAAACTGGAAATACACCTAAACTGAGACATTCCTGGACAAAAGCTCACACTCTTTTAACAATTTCAAGACTCACTTTTACATTCCAATTGCTTAATTAAGCAAGTTTATTCAACATACACCGCAGTTAGGAAGTGAGACTTCTTTAGGAACTTGAAAAGAAGAAAAGGATCTGAAGAATTAACCTTTGAAAAGGGATACATTATGGGTTACAAAAGAGATTTGCAAAGTTACCATGGAAAGAATGCTCTCAGGCCAGCACAAACGCAGAGGAAACTTGAAGTAACTTGAACAAAGGCCACCAGATTTATGAAAAAAATACTGACGTCATGGGATTGTCAACCAGGAAAGCATGTGAAAGTCAGAGAGGCAAGGGTCCTATGGATCTAGTAATGCATTGTCCGGTGGAGACCATCCCTGTAGAAAAGAAGTGGTCTTTGGTACGACCATCTCTGTTGTGAGAGTTGTTGCAGGCTTGTGTCCTGATACCACAAAATTCTTGGTTCCTTTAATTCTCTTTGTCCTGATTATATGACCAACAAGCAATCTTTTGACTTTGATTCCTCTTTCCTTATACGTATCCAGGGGAGATGTGTATAAGGGGAGAATGAGCTGACTGTAGGAACTTGATAGGATTTCGATCCCATGGAGTAAATTCCTTCTGAAATCCTGGTGTCCTACTTCATTTTATGCTCCTGCTAGATGGACTACACCCCAGTATTCAACAAATAGCCTTGTTTAAAACACATGCTCGGAGTAATTGGCACTAATTCCCTATTTAAAATGTGTTCATAATTAATTCGTGTTTTTAATACTAATAAAAATGTCAAGGCTTTTTAAGTGTGTGAAAAAAGACTAATAAATTGGGAATGCAATTTGGTGCAGCCACTCTGGAAAACAGTATGGAGGTTCCTCAAAAAACTAAAAATAGAGCTACTCTACTACTAGGTATTTATTTATCCAAGGGATACAGGGGTGCTGTTTCGAAGGGACACGTGCACCCCCATGTTTATAGCAGCACTATCCACAATAGCCAAAGTATGGAAAGAGCCCAAATGTCCATCAATGGATGAATGGATAAAGAAGATGTGTATACACACACACACACACACACACACACACACACACACACACAATGGAGTATTAGTCGGCAATCAAAAAGAATGAAATCTTACCATTTGCAACTACGTGGATGGAACTGGAGGGTATTATGCTAAGTGAAATTAGTCACTCAGAGAAAGACAAATATCATATGACTTCACTCACATGAGGACTTTAAGAGACAAAACAGATGAACATAAGGGAAGGGAAACAAAAATAATATAAGAACAAGGAGGGGGACAAAGCATAAGACACTCATAAATATGGAGAATAAACAGAGGGTTACTGGAGGGGATGTGGGAGGAGGGATGGGCTAAATGGGTAAGGGGCACTTAGGAATCTACTCCTGAGATGATTGTTGCACTATATGCTAACTAATTTGGATGTAAATTTTAAAAACAAAATTAAAAAAAAAGACTAATAATTTAGAAACACTTTTTTTCCCCTAGGTGCCATATACTGATGAAACACTTCACAAATATTAATTCATTTAATTTTTAAAACACTGCCAATGAGGGTTACATTGTATCTATCCGATAATTAACCCAAATGTATAGATGAGAAAACTGAGGCACAGCCAATAAGTAGCAGAGCTGAGTTTTGGACTCTGGCACCGGCTGTCGAGTCACTGCCTAATGTTATCTTTAATCCATATTGTAACAAATAAGGAGACTGTACAATCTAAGACCCCCTCACATATGAAAAGGCACGTGTACATTCTTAACAAAGTATATGGCCATCCTTTACTGAAGCTTCTTCCTTTCTTGGTTCAGCACCTTTTTCTAGCAGCAACGTTTAGCTGGCATCTTGTAGTCTGGATACAGTGCAGTCATTTATTTAATTGAGATCTATTAAATAAAATGGCTATGCACTAATCAACAACATATGTTTTTCAATTAACTGATAATACATATTTATTTCTCATGCTCATGCTAAGTAATGGGGCACTTTGAGTGATTTAAAAGTATTTATGGCCATAATTAGTTTATAAAAATCAACTCTTAAAATATGAAATCAACTTGGAAAATAGTGATTCATTTCTCTTTTTCTCTCTCTCTCTCTCCACAGACACACATACCACACACAAGCATTCTTTTAAAATACTATATAGATATTTAATTCATTTTGTAGAAGGAATGGAGTAATAAGTACTGAAATCAGAAGGAAGCCCCTTTCCTCTCATGAGGAATATTTAGATATTTACATATTCTAAATAACATTTAATTTCACAGACATATGCCAATTCATAGTATTCAAACTTCTGTTTAAAGGGAAAAGTGATAACTGTGGAGAGATTTGAATCAGAAGCAGGGAAATCCAAAAGGGAAAGGGAGAGAGGAAGGGAGGGATTGTAATGATATTGGGTAAATTTGGACGAATTTGTAGATGTGAACAAACTGGTTTACATTATCTAAAGAAAGATGCTGCAGAAATACAAGTCTTTATCCTTCTCCTCACCCTCAGAAACCTTCCATTTTAAAATGTATCTTGCATGCTTCTATTCAGGGGAGGACATTAAGTCAGATTTAAATAATTCAAAATTGTTTTGCTTGGCATCTACAAAAGCAGAAGTTAACAGATAGACAGGTGACCTAAGAAGATGATTCTATATTGCCTTGTGTCCCAGTGAAAGTGTCCCATTGTTCATTAAGCAGATGCTACCTTCCAAATGATTTTAGGACATCCTAGAAAGTGAGCCCCACTTACAGAGCTATGTATACGTTCACCATCATATGCCATCTGCTATTCTTTACTAATTCTAATGCACTTTTGCCCCGATGTGCTTGCATTGTTTGGAAAACGAACACTTACCCATTATATTCAACAATAAAAATGGCCCAGTGGGTGTAATGAAGCAATAAAGACAGTATTCTTGGCAAGTGTTTCCATCACAGTTTGAGATTTTATATTGTTGCTGAGGAGTAATTTCTAAAACAGCTACTCGTGGGCAAATATATTAATAATATTCAAATATAGCAAAGTTGAGAAGCAAATCTACAAGACAGGAAATTTGAAGTTCAGACTGACATTCTGTCCATGTTATGGATATTCCCCGGGCTCAGGTACCACAGCGGGTATTAATTTTATTCTGACTTGTGCCCTCTGTGGTGATAGTTACATTTATGAAGTGTAGATTTTTTGAGGATAGCTCTTTACTAATTTATTTTTTAATTCTTATATTGGTAACCTTGGTTTCATTTCAAACCAGTGAAAAGTTCTTCCTAAAGTGTCTAGAGCTAATTTCTCTAAATATATGCGTTAAAAGGATGTTGCTGTGGTCACTGAGCATCATGTCTAGCAGTCACAAGTTCATAAAGCAATTGTTGATGAGTTTTAAATGATCAAGGTTATGTAAGTAACAATGGAACAATGGAAAACACTCACAGGAACTATCTGAAGTAACCTGGCATTGAGGTCAAATTAAATATTGATATATATTAAAATGATCTCTATGAATTGCCTTATGCTTCTCTTGCATTCCTTCATGAAACTGCATTCTTGTGAACACATCCATCTATTAGAAATACTAAGTAATAGGACATAGATCTCAGGCTTTTTTTCTCTATATGCAGATAGCTTTACATTCTTGTAATTTGTGTGGAATTCAGCTATGTTAAAATAACAACAACATGACCCATTATTTTACACTGACTATTTACAAAGGATATTCTATGAAATTCTAAAATTTGTAAGAAATGTTTAAGAAATAGCCAAAATTCATATTCAAACTTGTTATTTCTCTCCGATCCCAGGGTTCTTTATTCATCTATAAGAAATATTCCCAATTTTAATGAAATTGGCAGTAATTATTATTCCAATTGTTGATTTAGCATATGAATTAAGTTAAGCATAGCATTCTATTTTCTTTATAAATATGAGCAGTCTAAAGCAGAAATTCTTTTCTATATTGTTAATTGGGTTATGTAATTATTATTGGATGAGTTGAATATATTTTTAAACAGTGTATTATACTGACCTTTTAGAGCTATTTTGCTTACTGTGATCACTTAGAGGTGTCTCCAGAACATATTTTATTCTAGAGATAATTCTAGCTAGGGAATGCTGTGATAGAGTATGAGCTTTTTGTTTTATATAGCTCTCTATAGTTTTTAATTCTTTTTTTTTTTTTAATTTTTTTTTCAACGTTTTTTATTTATTTTTGGGACAGAGAGAGACAGAGCATGAACGGGGGAGGGGCAGAGAGAGAGGGAGACACAGAATCGGAAACAGGCTCCAGGCTCCGAGCCATCAGCCCAGAGCCTGACGCGGGGCTCGAACTCACGGACCGCGAGATCGTGACCTGGCTGAAGTCGGACGCTTAACCGACTGCGCCACCCAGGCGCCCCTAGTTTTTAATTCTTTAAGCTGATAGGTTTTTCAAAAAATCAAGACACTAATAAAATGTGTAGTAGTTGCAAAAGAGTAATTAATGAATAAATACTTTTGATGTATAGTCTAAGGGAATATAATTCAAATGAAGACTATAGTTTAAAATATTTCAGTGGAGAATAAAATGACCCAGACATTAGTAATACAAGTTTTATAAAAATTATACTTAATGAGAAACACAAGAAAAATATCTTACTACTGATATTCATAGAATCATCTTGAAATGCCAATCTCTTCAAATAATAATAATAATAATAATAATAATAATAATAATAACTGGCAGGGCGCCTGGGTGGCTCAGATGGTTGAGCATCTGACTCTTGATTTCAGTTCAGGTCATGATCTCAGGGTCATGGGATCCAGGCCTGTGTCGGGCTCCACGCTGAGTATGGAGCCTCCTTAGGATTCTCCCTCTGTCTCCCCCTCTGCCCTTCTCCCCCACTTGTGCTCTCTCTCTCACTCTCTCGGAAATAAAAAAAAAAAAAAAAAACAAGTGCTCATTTCTAGATTCATTTATAAAGCAAGATTCTTCCCTTATAGAACTCTCTCCTATATAGAATCTGATAATGATGAAGAAGTAATTTTCTTCTACCTAGCCACCCTCAAAAGCCTGCACTCATTCTTCTCCTTCTCGACTCCACTTTTAAAATACAAGTCAGTCTACCAAGCACAGTCCCCTGCCCCTGGTCTCAGGGTTTAGGAGCATGACCCAGGACTGGCAAATCATGGTGACTTGTTCCAAAGGAGGACATATGACCCAAATCTGGGCCAATCAGAGACCTTCTGCAAGATTTTATGCTTAGATGCTGAGGGAGTTACTTTCTCTAGACTATCCAGTAGCTGTTGTCTCCCCTGAGTGAAGAAATCCTATTGCAGCCTGAGAAAATGAAGCAGTGCTAGCCAGATTCCAAGGTTGTTCCCAATGTTCCTCACTTCTCTGTATTCATGCTGCAGAAATGATGGTGTGTGACTCCTGATCCAGCATCAGGAGGCTTCTGCTTTGCACCCTCTTGGACCATTTGCTTGGAGGGAAACCAGGTGACACATTGTTAAGTATACTCCAGCAGCCCTTTGAAGAGGTACCGATGGCAAGGAACTGAGGTCTCCGGCCAAGACCAAGTCCCAATTCACCAGCCATGTGTGTGAACCACCTTGTAAATGGGTCCTCCAGCCCCAACAGGCCTTCGAGAGATTACTGATGTCATGCCAACATCTTGACTGCAACCTCATGAGAAACCCTGAGCCAGAACCACCTAGCTAAGATGCTCTTAAATCCCAAGCCTACAGAAAATGTGTGAGGTAATAAATATTTACTGTTTTATGCTGCTAAGTTTTAGAGTAACTGGCTACACAGAGACCGGTGACTAACACTGAAGTTCATAAAGAAATGAGAAGCAGAAAAGGAAAGAGAATTATAGCAGAAGTGTTCAAATTTGAGCCCTGCTTTACTCGACTTTTTTTTTTTTTTTCATTTTCACTCTTTAAGTTGCCCAATATCCTTTCCTTTTGTAAACGTCAATAAATTATTTTTCTTGCTCAGGTACTTGATTTGGTGTTGGGTCATTTGCAGCTTGAAAAGTATTACTAGGGTTGTTAATGATAGGAGGATAGCTACTATTTAGTGATACCTCTAATGAACCAGGCACTATGTTAAAGATTTAAGAATTGTCTCTAATCCCTGAAGAACTCTGCTTTTATCCTTTTTATGATCGAATCATACCTGAGTGCTTAAGTACAGTGGCCAAGAAATAAAACTGGGTTTTAGACGTGGGTCTATTAAATACTGAAGCCAGAGTTTTTTCCATCATGACTCTACAGATCATATTTCCATACATCTGGAGAGGATTTAATCTCAGACAAGGCAGGAGTAACTGTTTATATCACTCTACGTTAACAAGAAATTATTAGGTGACATTAATTAAATTTTAAGTCTTAGAAAAGTAACAATGCTTCCTTAAAGATATTTCATCTCTCAACAAGTTTGAGCAAGTCCTTTATTTACTTCATGCCTTCTTCCAACATTTCCCCTCCAGGCAGAATTAATTTTTGTATCACTTTGCTCACTTGGAAGTTCATTCATAGAGCTGACATAATCCTTTCACAATGGAGCCTTTATTAATTAAAAATGGCTTTCTCCCTCCAATAGAAAATGAACTTATCTAAGACAGTAATTTCAATTTAGTCATTTTTTATGTATTTTTATATTATAAAGTAACACAATCATACCAGTTTTGAAAGAGAGAAAAACTTAATGCAATTATCCTAACACTGCTTTTCCTGAAATTCATATATAAGATATTAACAGTTATCACATGGGAAATATCCGATCTAAGGACAAACTAGTTTTAAAAAATCTGGGTTAAACAAAGGTAAGCAGAATTACTTCCTGTTTGACAGACATCTAAGAAACTTTAATGTACAGATTTTTATTGTAACTTTAGAAATGAAGAATATAGTATGCAGGATTTTCCTAATTTATTTGGCTACCAAATCCTCTTATCACAAAGCTTTTGGACTAGTATTCCATGGAACTTTGCAAATGAATGCAATATTCCATTATGTATTTGGGCTCTTTGTAATTTTCACTTTTTATAAATAAGCCACAATAAAAATCTTTGGATATTTACATTGTTTTGTATATATTCTGGATAATTTCCTTAAGTTAGAGTCATAAAGATGTAAGTATTGCTTCTAGGACTATGAACAACTTAGATTTTTCATCTATATTGTTAGATAGCTTTTAAAATGATTATACTCATTTTTATACTACAATGAAGAAGATGTGAGAATGTCAGTTTCATTGAACTCCTGTGTTAGGTATTATATTTTTTGCTTAATTTTTCTTACAAAATGAGGGAGAAGTGGTAACACATAGCTATGAATATTTTTATTTTTATTTTATTAGGAGTTAGGGCATCTCCATATGTTTTTATTAGAATTTCCTCTGTGAAATATATATTGCTGTACCTTATCCATGTGTACAAGGTAAGTTAAGAGTCTTAATTAAAAAAAATAAAAAGGCAATTTTAGGGGCACATTGGTGGCTCAGTCAGTTGAGTGTCTGACTCTTTATTTCAGCCCAGGTCATGATTTTATGGTTCACTTCATAAGGTTGAGGCCCACATCTGCCTTGTGCTACGGGCACAGAGCCCACTTGGGATTCTCTCCCTCTTCCTCTGCCCCTCCCTTTCTCATGCTCTCTCACTCTGTGTTTAAATAAATAAATAAACTTAATTAAAAAAAATTTTTAAAGCTTTTGTTCAGTGAGTATTAACTATTAGGCTACAGTTACTGACGCTTTCAATTTAATTTTAATTTTGTGTGAGCTACTTTTGACAAAATTATTGATTTATTGTAGTTATATATGCAGGTGGTTTTTTTTTTTTTTGATTCCCTCCAGATTTTAGAAAATAGGTAACTATAATTTTCCCCTAAGTTTTTTTTTTTTTGAGTTATAATTTAATTCTCTCTGAAATGTATTTTTGGTGCACAGTATAGAGTTAGGACTTAAACTGACAAAATTGTCCCCCAAATAGCTAGCTAATTATCCTAGAAAGATTTATTCCATTTCCATTTATATTTTTAGTATTTAATCCATTGATTTTTTTTTTTAGTTAACATATACTAAAAGTGAATTTCATTTGTGTAAAATTTCGTTAACTGTAACACTATGTAAATTTGTGTAAATAAATGTAAATTTGTGTAGCCACTGTGGTCTATAATCAGTGTATAAAGCATTCTCATCACCCCAAAAACTCTCTTGAGTTACTGCTTTGTCATATACTTGTTACTTGTTTCTCCCAGCAACTAGTGATCCATTCTTTGTAACTACTTTTGTCTTTCCAAGAATGTAATCTTAAAGGAATGGAAAAGTGTATACCCTTTTTAGACCATCTTTTTAACTCAGGATAGTACTTTTGAGGTTCTTTTAAGTAGCTGCATGTATCAATACTTTATTCCTTTTTATTGTAGGGAAGTATTCCACTGTATGACTGTGCCAGTTGGCTTTCCTACTCACCTGTTGAAGAACATTTGGGTTTTCTCAAGTTTTGGCTGATCATAAACAGAGCTTCATGAAACATTCATGTATAGGTTTTTGTGTGCCCCTAAGTTTTCATTTCTCTAGAGTAAATACTCAGGAGCAGTATTGAAGCAAGGGTATGCTTAACTTTATAGCAAACTACAAACTGTTTTCTAAAGAAACTGTACCATTTTGAATTCCCACCAGCAATTTTTGAGAGTTCCGATTACTCCAAATTTTTATCAGCACTTAGTACTGTATATTTTTTTTTAATTTTAGTCATTCTATTAGATATTTAGTGGAATCACATCATTGTTTTAATTTATATTTTCCTAATGGCCAATGATGTTGAACATCTTTTCACGTGCTTATTTGTCATCTATATATCTTCTTTAGTGAAGTGTCTGTTCAAGTCTATTGGCTGGAGTTTTGAGAATATATGTTTATATAATGTAAAAGATGTCATCTCTATTTACAGGCTAATAAAAAATATTAAACTCAACTTAACTAGATATAATCCATTGGTCATAAATCCTACAGATTCAAGGCCAGCCCTAAGTGGAAGACTGGATAGGTGGAGTAGTGAATTATGTAATAAGGATGTCAAGTTATAGGCAACTGAGACGTAAATCAATATATTTTCTTTCTAACATGAAAAATGAAGTCAGTCCACTGTGGCAGGTGATGGGTAGGGGGACAGCACCAAGGACAAGCTGTGCTATCTTTTGACAATTGTCCAGTTATAATTACCAAAACTCATAAAATTTTCATTGCTTTTAAATCTATTTAATAATAGTTTCATAACCCAGATGTTTTTTTAATCATATTCTCAATGGAGTTAAAAGAAATTTAGGGGGTGAAATGTAAAGATATATACATATACACCAAATATTTACATATTCTGGAAACACGTCTTTTGTTGGCAGGCTCAGTGTCAAGGGCATTTAACCTATGCAAGTGAAGGAGGCCTCACCCTCAAGAGGACCCTGTTTTTGGAGTGTAATGTTCTTCAGCCATTGTCTTAAGATTCTTAATCCAGTCTTTGGATTTGTGTTTTGCAAGTGAACTCCAATAGGAAAATGAAGCATATGTCAGGGAGGTGGGCACTTAGGGCTTTGGCTTAGATGCCACCATTGTGCCTCCCCAGGATGAGGTCTTAGCTGCCCACTCCCCACCTTATGGTGTTCCAGGCCCTGCCTTCCCCTCCCTGACCCCACACTGCAGCTGCCATCACCCTCTGCCAAGAGTAGCAAGTTTGTGTTGGCAGGGGAAGAGATGTATCTTTCCCTCACCCTTGAGGGGGGTCAAGGTCAGGCTTGGGCACATGCACCCTGATTTATCTTGGGTTAGGGAATATTGATGGCCATCCCTACTCCGGGCTCCTAGTTTCACAGCACATTGAGTGATCTCTCATCCAAGTACCCAGGAGAGGTTACAATCTGGTGGGTGTTGTGCTCTGTCATAGGTTAGGGTGGTGGGCTTGTGAAGAGTGGAGACTGCCTTCCCTGCCCTGAGTTAGGTTACAGTATGTAGGTTCCCAAGGGAGCAGGAGATTATAACAAATAAAAACACTATGACAGCAGGGCAGGGATGAACAGGGGGAGCACTGGGGATTCTCACCACATTTTTATGTTCATTCACTGTACACTAAAGCCATATAAAGGATACATACATGCAAAGGACTTCCCTCCAGTGACGTTTCTGATACCCCACCCCTGCTGGAGCAGCATCCTAATCAGCCCCAACATCAGTGCCCACCTCCTGCTCCCTCCTCATAGGCAGCCTCTTCTGACTTGGTTCTTAGGGTAGTTCATTAATGGAACCATAGTTTCCTCTTTATTATCTTAGAAATGTTAATCAACAGTCAAAACAAAATATATGAAGACAGACCAACCCTGGTAAATAAGAATGCCAACTCAATACTATGCCCTTCTCCGGGACGAACTTCTACAATTAGAGTGTGTTCCAGGTGCTAAACCAGAATGACAGGTGCTGAAGAGACAGAACAGTTCTTTTTTAACCAGAAGAAGGAGAAAAGTTTACCCCACTTAATATCCACAGATAAGAGATTTACAAGTGCCACTTGCCAGAAAACTGGAAAAGCAAACTCTCTACCCTCCTCACCAAATTCCTCGACATGAAAATCGCTTTATGATTTTTAGATATGACACCAAAGGCACAACCTATGAAAGAAATAATTGATAAGTGGGACTTTGTTAAATTTAAAAACTCCTGCTTTGTAAAATATCATGTCAGGAGATTGAAAAGACAAGCCACAGAGCAGAAGAAATTATTTGCAAGGGATAATTATGAGAAAGAACTGTTATCCAAAATATATGAAAACATAAAATCCTTTTCTATATAAGCCTGAGTACTTATTCTGATAACGGTCAGCAATCCCACTGTTCACATGGAATCCTCCGATTTTTGCTTAAATAAAGGTAATAAAAATGCCAACATATATAAAGTGATATATACACACATACATATGCATATGTACATATGTAAATATGTGTGTATGTACATATGTATGTTTACACACACACACACAGAGAACACTTAAAAGTTACCAATAAGAACCCAAACAATCTGATTAAAAACCAGTCCAAAGTCCTTAAAAAACATCTCACCAAAGAAGATACACAGATGACAATAAGCATATGAATAAATCTCCATATCCTATGTCATCAGGAAAATGAAAATTAAAGCAACGAGACATCACTATGTACCTATTAGAAGAGTCCAAATCCAGAACACTGACCACACTAAATGCTGGTGAGGATATAGAGCAACAGATTCACATTCATTGTTGGTGAGAGTACACACTGGTACACACACTTTGGAAGATGGTTTGACAGTTTCTTACAAAACTAAATATACCCTTGCCACTTGATCCAGCAGTAATGGTCTACCCAAAGGAGTTGAAAATGTATGTGCACACAAAAATCTGCACATGGATATTTATAGCAGCTCTATTTATAATTGCCTGAACTTGGATACAACCAAGATCTTTCAGCAGGTAAATGGATAAAAATAAACTATGGTGCATCCAGAAAAAAGAATATTATTCAGTGCTAAAAAGAAATGAGCTATGAAGTCATGAAAATATGTGGAAGAACCTTCAATGCATATTACTAAGAAAAAGAATCCAATCTGAGGAAGGTATATACTATATGATTCCAACGACGTGACATTCTGTAAAGAGACAAAATGATGGGAGACAGAAAAAATATCAGCGGTTATCAGGAGTTGGAGGGGGAGTGGAGGGATGCCTAGACTGAACACAAAGGACTCTGGGGGCACTGAAAATATTCCATATAATACTATAATGATGGATACATGTCATTATACATTTGCTCAAACCCACAGAATCTACAACACTAAGAGTGAACCATAAGGTAAACTAAGGACTTTGGTGATCATGATGTGTCAATGTAGGTTCATTGATTATAGCCAATGTACCACTCCAGTAGGGGATGCTGGAAATAGTGGAGGTGATGTATGTGTGGGGGCAGAGAGTATATGGGAAGTCTTTGTACCTTCGTCTCAATTTTGCTATGAACTTAAACTTGCTCTAAAAAAAGTCTTTTAAAAACTACCATGAATAATGGGAGAGAAATCATGAAAGATAGGGACACGTTTTATTTTAGTACACTTAATGACACTTGTATCTTGCTTTTTGAATAAGAGATTTGCATTTTCATTTTGCCTTGGGCCCACCTATCAAATGCAGCCAGAACTGTGTGTTGGTATGTGCTTTGCAAATATTTTCTGCCAGTCTATAGGATGTCTTTTCATTCTTTAACACGGTCTTTTATAGAGAAAAGATTTTAAGTCTTGATGAAGTGGAATTTACCAATTTTTTCCTTCAATGGATTCTGCTTCTGGTAACATGTATAAGAACACTTATTTTGAGCCCATACATAGAGATGTTCTTCTATAATTTCTACAAATATTTTGTAGTTTTACATTTCACATTATAAGATTTATGATCCAAACATTATAAGCAATTCAATGTTTTTAATCTATATAATTTCTACTCAAGACTCTCTCTCTCTCCTCTTCTTCCAGGACTATCCTTACACCATTAGAACTCCTCTCAGTGAATTCTCTACCTCCATCCTGTTTTTCCTGTGTGTTTACCATTTTGTTTCGTACCAGTGCTTCGTTGCAGATGTTTCTACTGAGTTGTATGACAATTGAAAAACAAAAACAAAACCTCTCTTCAGCTTTGACCAAATGCCTGTTGAATCCATTTATTGAGCTCTTAGATATAGATTACATATTTCAGAGGTACCTGGCTGGCTCAGTCTGTAGAGCATGTGACTCTTGATCTTGGGGTTGTGAGTTTGAGTCCCAAGTTGGGCGTAGAGATTACTTAAAACTACAATCCTAAAAAAAAAAAAATCTGTAAAAAAATAATAAAATTTAAAAAAATAAAGATGATGGATTTCAGTTATAAAATTTGAGGTCAACTTGTTTTTATATATCCCAGTCCTCTGGTGAAATTCTACATCATATTTATTTTTGTCAACATATTAACTTCAGTTGTATCTCTCCAGTATCTGAATAATCTGTGGTCTATCTGAATAATCTGTGGTCTATGGCTCTACCCTTTCTCTTAGGTTTTGGTCATCTTTCTTGATATACTTGAAAAACTTTATTGAATGGTGGGAAATGCATATAATAATTTACAGGGGCTCCAGAAGATAGATGTCTCCCCCCGAGATTACTTTTCTTCTGGCCTTCCACTAGAATTGAGGCAGATCCTCTTAACTCAATCAGAAAATTCGATGAGATTCCAGGCTTTTGGCCCTTACTTCTAGGGTATAAATCCTCAGGAGTCTCAGATGAAAGCAAGAGACCTACTCCAAATTTCCCTTCAGATCATGAATTCCCATGTGTATATCCCAGCTCAGTGGCCAGAAGCACTCAGAATTTCAGCCTTTGCACCTTCATACTTTTCTGTCTCTGGGACCGATGACTCCCCACAGTTCAAGATTAGACACATGCCTTGATGAACAAAAGTTGCTTAAAATATCTGTCTCACTTGTTTTTGGTTTCTTCTTCTCAGCAACCTTGCCTCCAGAAGTCCTGCCTTCCTTTACTGTGTTCTGACTTCAAACAGTCTTCTGTTGTGATTCTATGCTGCTTTCACAGCCGTGCTTGAAAGGAAGATTGACTTCATACAAACTACTCTGTCATAGAAAAAGATATCTACTTTTATATTTTACCCTATATATTTACGTGGTGATACTCAACAAGTATCTATTCATGAAGTACTTCTATAAAATTTGTAAAACAAAGTTAAATGTTTCTTTAATTAAAACATTTTAATATTTTTATTCACTTTTGAGAGAGACAGAGTGTGAGTGGGGAAGAGGCAGAGAGAGAGAGAGAGAGAGAGAGAGAGAAAAAAAAAAACAGTATCTGAAGCAGGCTCCAGGTTCCAAGCTGTTAGCACAGAGCCTGACCCAGGACTCAAACTCACAAACCGTGAGATCATGATCTGAGCCAAAGTTGGACACTTAACTGACTGAGCCCCCCAGGGGCCCCAAGCAAAGTAAAATGTTTTAATCATCCAGAATAAAAGGCTGGGGAAGAGACATAGAAACTGTGTATAAAATCATAAAGGTCTGAGAATATTTAAGCAATGAGAACCAAAATAGCTTAAGAAAAAAGAACCAAAATGAACAAAGAGCTCCTACTATCTCAATTTGACAAGTTGACTTAGTAAACTGAAAAGTAAGATTAAGTTGAAAGATAAAAAAGAGACTTCTACTGATTTCATGTTTAGAAGGAAGAAGACAATAGTACTTTCAATTTACGGTGCTGAGGCAACCACTGATATTTGCAGCAAAAGGTGTATTAAGCTTGATTTGTGAAAGGACATTCAGGGAGAGATAGCTTTAGGATAATTAACGATCTGGCACTAAGCATATTGTGAAAGAGAGTTCTGAGTCTTTTGTACATAGGAGATAATTGATGAGTCCTTGTTTGTGTAAATAAGCTTTCAGAGAAGAGATATGGAAAATGAGAGACGAGTTGGGTTTTGTTGTATTATTGAATTCAAAGTATCATAAAGCAAGGGAATAAAAAAAAAGTTTATCTTAACAAAAGCATTGCTTTGGCTTGGCATGCTTAAAATCTCGTTTTAGACTTTTTATATTGTTTTCCTATCTTGTATTTCATGCTAACACAAAAGCTAAACAAATGACCACATACTTGTGTTAGTATTAAAATATGTACATGGCAGACAAGCCTGGCAATAAAGTACACACTTCACATAAAAGTAAGCCAACTCAACAAATCACCTTCCCTCAGTCTTTGTTTGTGAGAATATACACCATCAACTTCCTTTCCTCAAGTTAGATTTCACCGTTTCTTTTAAATAGAAAATGGTGGTTTCCAAATTTACTACATTGTCCTTATGCTACCTATGAATTGAAGGAAAGAGAGTAGAAACTTCCTTGTTGCTTCACATTAAAAAAAATCTATCTTCTTTAACATCTGCAAAAACGTATGTTTTATACCATCTACTGCTTTTCAACACACCATGATTATTGATCATTACACGTATCACTCTTCACTGACTAGATTTCATATGCCTTGCTTCTCCTCTCAAATTTCTGAAGAATGCTAGAATTTCTTAATTTGAAGATTTGGAAAAAAATAAAAGAACAAAACCAACGACACAAAAAAATCATGTCCCACAATCCCATCTCCACATTCTTTTTGTCATTTTATGGTCTGAAGTGTTTTCCCCTTCCTTTTCTATCCCTTTGTTTCAACAAGCTGTAATTGTCTGCCCAATGTGGATTACATTTTACATCTCAGATCAGAGCAATGTGTGAAAGGGAAGGCACAGGTTATAAATAACATGATGTGAATGTTTTATTCAATGCATACTTAAATAGGCAGCATCATTAACAACAATGATTGGCACTAAGCGTGAATGCAAGAGCTATCCAAAAAGGGAGTGTTTGTCCCCGCAAAATAATAAGATGCTAGGCCATGGAAATACTCAAAGTTTAAAGTTTTGCTTGGCAGGTTCGTATAGTCAAGGAATTAGACTTGCTGACTTCAGATTTGGCATTACTGTAGAAGTTCACAATGTACAGTGAAAAAGGGAAAGAGGAAGGGAACTAGCACATGTACATTCTGACTACCAGAGAGGAGCTGTACTCATCCTGGAAGACATGTCTCATTGTTATCCTCATTGCTCAGATGGGAAAACTGAAGCCAAAAATTTTAAGTAAATTTCCTAAAAATTAAATAATTTTTATTTTTTGGAGAGAGAGAGAGAGAGTGCACAAGCAGGGGAGAGAGAGAGAGAGAGAGAGAGAGAGAGAGAGAGAGAGAGAGAATCTTAAGCAGGCTCCATGCTCAGTGCAGAGCTCAACACGGGGCTCCATGCCACAACCATGGGATCATGACTTGAGCCAAAATCAAGATCGGACTCTTAACCAACTGCGCCACCCAGGCGCCCCTAATGCATCTTTATAAGCCAGACACTTGACTGGAATGAGATATGGCTAACTGTGAGGTCAAGAATTAAAGTGAATTAATATGTACTTAACCACAGATATGCATAAATGTGATGTATAGGCAGAATTTATGAATTCTACTTTAAATAGGAAAAAGAATAAAATGTGGAATTTTATGGAAACTCAAATAAAAAGAAAATCAATTAATGCTTGACATTATGGTTACTTATTATATGCTAGAAACTCTTTTAGGACTTTATCTGCCCCCAATGCATTTAGTCATTAAAGAAACCCTCTAGAGTACATATGAATATTTTTCTGATTTTATGGTAAAGACTGTACAAAGAGGTCACAGAAAGGTCCACCTAGATCATACAATTAGCAGCTGTGGGAATGGGAACCTCCAAAATCCATATCCTGAACATGACGCCACACGGCCCTAGGAGAATTTCCACTGATGAGTGTGATTAGGAAATTAAGGAAAAGAGGTCAATTCATTTTTTATTCAACTTTAACCATGGTGATCTGGTAGATGCAACTGAGAGAAGATGTTTAAAATAAACATTTTGCTTCATTCTTACTTGAATTCTCAAAATTTAAATAATATCCAAACGCTACTTTTCTACTTTTCTAGTCATAACAAGTTTTTGCTCACATATGAAAAAGGGTAATGTAGAAGTGGCTACCCTGATCAAAAGAAATACATCCTGATAAAAAGAAATAATTTTAATTTGATAATTTTGACAACATAGAATTATGTTTGCAGTTCTCCTTTGAATTTAAGTATGAAGAAGATCATTTACTTGGTTACTACACAGAAAAAAACAACAACAAAAAAGTGGGTGTTTTAGAAAAATTGAGATATGAAGTGAGGCTTCACAAAATTTATTTAAATGTTCTCTCTGATGAGGAAGCTTGGGGTAAGAAGACAAAATACAGGCTGGCACACATCCCCCACCCCAGATGGAATATGTGTGATATTCTCCAGACACTCCTGGCTACCCAGGAACAAAGGAAAGGGGTTTAAGCGCTTGTCATGGTAATGTGGGTAACTAAGGCAAATGAGAAATTAAATTCCCTACTGCCTATAGGCCATTAACAAGTCCTTGAAAAGGACAGAATGACCTCCTTCTAGGAGCTCAGCTGCCTGGATGATGACACTTTGCTAGGGGCAAAAGAGTACCTTACCTTAACATTATCTCAACCTCAAGGGCACTGTATGTCTACTTCCTTTATCTCAACTGCTCCAAGATCTATACTGGCAATCATACTCCAAGCTTATGGCCTCCCCATATACATCTGAAGGGTCTCATGACCGAGGTTGTATTTAAATGGTAATAAATGACAATAAATGGCGTTTCCCTGGCAATAATAGCTAGCCCCTCAAGGTCCTGGAAACCTTGCTTCCAAAATTCTTTAGAGATATATCCTATCCCTGACCCCCTCCCAACCTGAAAGTATATAATGAGTAACCCATCATGACCCCAGGGCAGCTTTTCCTGCCCATGGGTCCTATTCCTATGCTTTAATAAAATCACCTTTTTGCACCAAAGACATCTTCAATAATTCTTTCTTGGCAATCGGCTCCAGACCACCCCCACCATCACCCCAAAACTTCATCATTTTGGTGGCTTTTACACCAAAAGTCTTTCTTTCTGATTTGAGACCAGCAAACTTGGGACCTACCAAACTTCAGACTGATTACTCACCTTCTCTCCAAGTTTTATTTTTATTTTTCTAAATCTATACAATAATAGTTAACTACTGACACGTTACTGAGTTAATGTAAAGATTAACTCCATTAAAATATGGCTTGTAAGAAAGCTCCAATAAACTCTATTGAAACCATTTTTCCTGGATTCTGCTGCTCATCTCATAAAAGATCTTTGGAAAAAGTTGATAGCACATCTGGGGAAGAGTTCAGATTCAACCATGTCTCCTACATCTCAGAAGCAAGCAGAAGTAATTTTCAAAGAAATGGTAGCAGAATCCTGGTGCCATCCAGGAAAGTGTGTCTGGGTCAGGTAAGCTACAACAAGGGCATCAGGTCCTTGAGACGGTTCCTTGTGAATGACAGCTTTCTGATACGTGCTATCAGCCATCAGATGAGTAATGGACTAGCAGTTTCCAAAATTTACAAGCTGGCAAAACGAAGGAAGGAAGAAAGTAGAATCACAGTCCTTAAAGCTGAAAAGGTTCCTAGAGAATCACGTGAAGGCCTTATAATGAGAAACTGGGGAATCTTTGTTGCCAGTTTTGTAATGTTTGTTGCCAATTTATAGTTCCACTTGCAGATTTCAAGGTGATCCCCACTTTATGAGACTATAAATGTTAAGTGTCTCAGTCTTTTTTTTTTTTTTTTTAATTTTTTTCAACGTTTTTTATTTATTTTTGGGACAGAGAGAGACAGAGCATGAACGGGGGAGGGGCAGTGAGAGAGGGAGACACAGAATCGGAAACAGGCTCCAGGCTCCGAGCCATCAGCCCAGAGCCCGACGCGGGGCTTGAACTCACGGACCGCGAGATCGTTACCTGGCTGAAGTCGGACGCTCAACCGACTGCGCCACCCAGGCGCCCCAAGTGTCTCAGTCTTTGATATGGCCACCTGGATTCATTGACAATGGTATTATAGTGGAGAAGTATAGGCCATAAAAGCATCCTGCTTCTCAGATCCATTCAGTCAGCACATAATATTTACTCAAGTCACAATGTGAACAAAACATTTTGCTATATAAATCTTGGGATAGTTACAGAAGGAAGAGCAGATAAGACAATTCGCCTTGAAAAGCTTAAACTTGAAAAACAGAAAGCTTCTCATAGACATGTCACAAATGCTCCCATTCATGTTTAGCATTGTAAATACAAATGAAATAACCTGTTAAAATAAACTTACTACTGGAAGTTAATTAAAGAGATTGGCAAGCACAATAGGAATTGATTCACTGTAGAGAATAGCAACACTTTAAAGGCATTCATATTTAAGAAAATCATTGTGCCTATTTCATTAATAATGCTTTCAAATTCCTCTCTTCTATATCTGGTTTATATTATTTATATTGGTTTTTAATGTTTATTTATTTTTGACAGAGAGAGACAGAGACAGAGCATGAGCAGGGGAGGGGCAGAGAGAGAGGGAGACACAGAATCTGAAGCAGGCTTCAGGCTCTGAGCTGTCTGCACAGAACCCGATGCAGGGCTCGATCTCACGATCCTCAAGATCATGACCTGAGCCGAAGTCAGATGCTTAACCGACTGAGCCACCCAGGCACCCCTATATTAGCATATTTTTATAATAAAGTTGGTTTGGGGAAGAAAACTATAAAAATGAACTATAAGCAAACCATGTTTCTTTCCTGTGAACTAGCAATTTTTTCCCAAGATTATTCATCAGAAGTATTCCTGAAATAACTTTATTCCTTTACATTTATTTTTGAAAACTTGAGCAAAACATCAAGTTATTGCTGACCCTACTGCTATGATTTATGGGACTTTCATTTGTGATTTAATCTCTAATAGAGCAATCATTTCTTCTTCCTTTTTGTCTTTTACTTGATTAAGGAACAGTACAAGCCCACACATAAAAGTCAACTCAGAGTATATGTGGAAATTATAAGGCTATTATGTATTCAAAATTACCATTGAGAGGATTTAAGCAAAAATATGCATTTTGGAAAACTGTTTACCGTAGTAATGAGACATAGGTAATTTCTGATCTTAATTTCTAGATACCTTGAGAACTCCTTTATCCATAATTATATTCATTTTATTCAATTTAAAGTATCATACTCTGGATCGTATTTCCCTAAGTACCAAGATATTTTGAATGAAAGAAATCTATAGAAAACTAAAGAGCTAATTTCAAACTATTTATGTCAGTTAAGCCCTGGGAAAAGATCCTGTGGAAGTGAAGGGAAGGAGTCATTGAGTGGTAATCGCTTGCTGTGCTTAATACTCATTTAGAGACATGCATTAATGATCAATAAGGTGTAGCTCCAATAGTTAAATACATGTCATTCTTTTACAGTGATTAGTATCTTAAGTCACTAAGGTAATAGGGACAATTTTTTTCTATTTCAGAAAGCATAAAAAAAATAATTAAATTTATATAACAGTCCTATGCTTGTATTTCTGAAGGAACAGAGGCATCCACAAGCGAACGGGGAATTAGTAAAGTCTAATTATACTTAACATTGATGATCATGAGGGCTTAGTCAGTTAAAATATCTTTACTGATCACTCAAAAAACTCACAGAGCTGAAAGAGAAGAAAATGTGGGTACTCTGAAATACCATACCAAATCCAAGATGATTTAAGTTAAGAAAAAATACTCTTCTTGATCTCAAGAAACCTGCAACCCATTGGAATGGAATAGATATGGGTAAATATAAAATCAATATAATGTATCTGGCATTATATTTTTATTATACATATTTTTTCAGACATCAACTCTCAATACATAAGAGCCTATTGAGAGGTAATTCATTTCTCCCCACTTCTCCTTTTTCCCTCCCCAATCAACTTCCTCTGTCCAGTTCATACTTTATGCTCTGGCCGCAAGGAACAAGAACTTCTTTCTTCATACTCTTCCTTCTTCCCTGTAGGGGCCAAGGGCAGGCCAAGATGGGCCACTTTGGTATGAGCATTATTTTGAATTAAAGTAATCAAAATCGAGAAAATGCATGAACAGCTTCCTTCTCAGGCTTCAACAGCCTAAATTTACATAGGAAAGGAGAGTCTGTACCAAGAAGAAAGCTTTTTCTCTTTAAGTGTTTATTTATTTTTGAGAGAGAGAGAGAGAGAGAGAGAGACAGAGAGAGGGAGAGAGAAGAAGTCAGAGTGTGAGTGGGGGAGGGACAGACAGAGAGGAAGACACAGAATCTGAAGCAAGCTCCAGGTTCCGAGCTGTCAGCACAGAGCCTGATGCTGGGCTTGAACTCAGGGAGCATGAGATCATGACCTGAGTGGAAGCCAGAAGCTTAACCTACTGAGCCACCCAGGTGCCCAGGAAGAGAGCTTTTAACAGAGACTCCCCTTTACTTCAGAAACTTATTTGCAAAACAGAGCAACCTTTGTTTTTCAAAACATCTCCTTTCATTTTCCCTCTAATGGCCTTCCTCCCCTTCAGATGCTCAGACCTACTCCTCTCCTTAGCTGGTATAAGCTTCATGTTGCCTCACAGTCTTTGGAATCTCTTGTCTGTGTGGGTTTCCTGTAAATATGCTATTAAATTTGATTTCTCCTGTTAATCTGTCTCATGTCAGTCTGATTCTAAGTCCAGCTAGAAGGACTCTAAAGTGCAGAAGAGGGTCTTCCTCCCTAACCACCCAAAGACAGAAGCACTAAATTACCAATTTACTAAATATCAATTTCATCAAATGATCAATTCAGTAAAACTATAAAACTCAGTATGTATCCATAAACATAATATATTCATATTGATATGTATTGGATGTATTAGTATTGAAAGGATGATATGCCTTAAAATAAGTTTTGATAATAGGCAAGTTTGCCACATTGATCCTCTCGTGAATTGGCTTTTTGATAAATTGTTCTTTTTGACAATTGATCTTAATCAAATGGACTCAGATCCTAAAATATCTCTCTCCCTGTGTGGGTTTCCCCAACTTTCTCCATATGACAAATTTCTATACATCTTTTAAGAGGTGGCTTCTGTCTCACTGCTTTACCAGAAATTCATCTGAGTCCTCCAAAACTCCTCACATGGGTGCCCTGTGCTCACCCAGCTGAAGAACTGATTTCAGTAGAAGGAAAGGGTTGCAGAGTTGTCAATCCCAGTAGATTATAAGCTCCTTGAAATAACCATATCTTACTCATTGTTATAAGCCCAGCACATGCCAGATGCTCAATAAAGCATTTGGAGAATGAATGCATGTTCCTCAATGTTCCCAAGGACTGGAAAACCAAATAAATGTCCTGAATCTGTAAAGGTCAGTAGCTACTCTTCTCACCCTAGGCTCCCAACTTTTCAGATAATCTGATCCCCTGGTCTTTCTGGCAGTCAGTGGATAATGTAACTTCACCCCAGAGATTACAGCTCATTCCTGTCACAAGTGGGCAGCTGGCTCAAACAAGGACAATCTTGTTACAGGTGGGTGGGAGGGACAGTGGTCCTGGTCTCAAGGAATCAAAGAATGAATCTGGTGGACAGTGGTGAGCAAAGCGATAGAGTTTATTGAATGAAAGTCCAAAGCTCACAAGGTAGGAGGGGGTCCTGACTGGGTTGCCACCAAGGATTTTTGTCTCTTTGTATTGGGACCTTGTCAGGAACTGGGAACAGTTTGTGATACTCATTCATGGCACCTAGCATGGTGGGCAGGTCTGGAATGCGTTTATCCCGCCCTCAGCTATAGCCTTCCACCAGTATCTGCAGCTGGGGCAGGGTGCATGGTGGACACTTTGAGGAGTAGGAGGGCCAAGGGCTATTAAGGTGAGCCTTGAAGCTTAGGGGTGGGGGGGTGCTACAGACCAGGCTGGACCCACGGCTTCCTGCCTACTGTTAACCCTTTCCCTGCTCAATCTGATTCTTGCATGTTAGCATCTGCAATGTAGATTCAGAGTAGACTTAGAGCTTCGCTTGGGTAGCTGAACTAGGAGGAGATACAGAGTAAAAGGAGTCACTGGATATACTCTCCCTGGATTTGATACCAAGAAATCAAATCTATAGACAAAGAAGGCTGCCTTGAAACAGAAAGCAGCAGCATGAAAGACCAGGAAAGAGGGTAAGAAAAAGAGAGTAATGTTCAAGAGTGGCACAGAGAATGGAAGTGGGCGAGAAGTGGTCCAGTGGTCCCTGAGTGCCACCTATTTCTTGGACACACTCTTACAGGGACGATGAGGGAGCCAAAGACAAGCTGAGGGCCAAGCACAAGCTAACACCCCCCACCCCAGGTGGGATACCTGTGACATTCCTCAGGCACTTGTGGCTGCCCAAGAACAAAGGGAAGTGCAAAATGACTAGTTAACTGGTAGAGATCATAGCCATGCAGGATATGAGTCTCCATCAGTTTACAAAGGTCTTAGTAAATTATCAGAAAAGGACAATCTTATCAATAGCCTCACCTCCAGAAATCCATAGACACAGTTTTCTGGAGCCCTAACACCACCCTTCACTCTATAATGATGTAGTGAACAAAGGCAAAAAAGGAAATGGTAAATAAAATTAAAATTCTTTATAACCTTCATCCCACTGACAAATACTTGAGGCAAATCGTGAGTATAACATTTCTCCAGGAACTCCTTAATGTCTTCATGTTAATACTTTGCTAGAACGAAAAAATAACCTTAGCTTGACAATAGCTAGGCCTCCAGTATTTTAGGAGTCCTCTTTAGATTATGAAAGCCCTTTTGGGAACCTCCCTTTTTCCTTTCCACCCCACCTCCTGGGTATATAATCAATTATTCCTCACAATCCCCGGGCAGCTCTTTCTGCCCACAGGTCTTGCCCCCATGCTTTAATAAAATCACCTTTTTGCACCAAAGATGTCTCAAGAATTCTTTCTTGGCCATCAGCTTTGAACCCACCTCACCACCATTCCAAACCATATCAGGGACATTACTAATTTTTTGTAGGAGAGTACATAAGATGACTCAGTATACTCTCAGCAAACTCCTTCATCCCCTGTTTCCTTTCTAAATCTAGTTTGATTATTTTTAATTCAAACAAACGACTCCTGGCCCTGGCAACACATACCTAAGCAATGTATTCCATTCATAATTCTTCAATTTTCTCTGCCCTGCAAATACTCTTTTAGATACAAAGTGATTACAGCTGCACAAGCAGTGATTCTCTAAGATGTTGTGGCAAAAGAGAAGAAGTATCTTAGCATCAATACAATATGTAGTTTTCTCCTCCGAAAACTAGTTTTCTCTTTTTAAAAATGTTTACTTATTTTGAGAGAGAAAGAGAGAATGAACGAACGTGAGAAGGGGAGGGGCAGAGAGAGAAGAGGGAGAGAGAATTCCAACCAGGCTCCACGCTGTCAGCACACAGGGCTCAGTCGCATGAACCGTAAGATCACGACCTGAGCCGAAATCAAGAGTCAGATGCTCAACAGTCTGAGCCACCTAGACACCCTGAGAACTTCTATTTTCTATTGCAAATACAAAAATGACCTGACAATCTCTTGTTCAATTATTCCCAGTGGACTGCCAAAGACAGAGGAAGAAGACAAGATGGGTAGAAGACAATAGTGGACCACCAAATACAGCATTATGCCACCTGCTCACCACAGCTTGGTCTTTGCTCTAACCATCTCTCAATCCCTGTTCCACAAAAAAAGAACAACAACAAAGCTTCTATGCTTCCACCTTTTCATGCCAACTTGCTACATTTCCATATGCATATGTCTTCCTGTAACAATTTTTAAATCAAGAAGACTGAAGGAAAAAAGAAATTGATTAGCCCAGATCAAGTGGCTCTGATCCACCTGTTAGAAGGTAATAAATTGTTGACCTTTTGGAAACACATTAGTGATGTTTCACTTAAGAGAGTTTCTTTTCTTGGAACTAATAAGTCTCTAAAATGTCAGGCTTTACTGCCACATCATTAAACAAATCAGCCTTAATATGCTTCTCTTTCAAGTGACTATTTTAAATAAGTCAAAAAGGCCATTTCTAATGTCAATATAAACATGATTTAGGTAAGAAAAAGTAAAGGCAAATGAAAGTATATCTTAGGGTTAAGTAACGCATAATGCTTGTTTTCTTTTTATAATTAGAAAAGTAAAATTAGAGCAAAGCTAGAAGTATAGATATATTCAGTATGAAACTATAAAACTAACAGCATTCATTTCTTCTCTTATTTATAGCCTTTCTGAGAAGAAATCACTAAGTAATCTTAACTGCAAGATACTGGACTGAGATGCACATACAAATTAATTACAATACTAAAGTGAAAATAACAGAAAATGAGTTAATTTGGAACCAATGAAAGACTGTTTAAACATAATGATCAGAGTGCATTTATTTGGAGGTAGTGAGTAAATGACTAACTAAAATCTTTCTTTTCTGATAAATAAAACGCAGGTTAATCTGTGGAAGTTTATAGCTCACATTCTTTTCAGAAAGTTTCTTTCACATGGAAAGGACATTTCCCAAGGAATACATATAATTATGGGAACCTAGTCACATAACAATATAATTGGTAAATTATAATACTGCCATAGTTTGGCTTGGTAATCAGAGACAGGAGTTGAGAAATATTTTCTTTTTTTCTTAATTTTTAATGTTTATTTCTTTTTGAGAGAAAGAGAGAGAGCAAGAGTGGAGGAGGGGCAGAGAAGGCGCGGGGGCGGACAGAAGATGCGAAGCAGGCTCTGTGCTGACAGCAAAGAGACTAATGTAGACTTGACTTCATGAACTGGGAGATCATGACCTGAGCCAGTTGGATGCTTAACCAACGGAGCCATCCAGGCACCAAAAAAAATATTTTCTATAAAAGGCTAGATAGTAAATATTGTAGGCTTTGTGGGCCACAAACAGTTTCTGTTTCATATTCTTCTCTTTTTTTGTTTCTATTTGTTTGTTGTATTCATAAACTTTAAAAAATGTTAAAACCATCCTTAGCTCATTAGGAGTACACAAACACAAGCCACAGGCCATATTTGGGCCATAGGATACAGTTTGTTACTGTAAAGCAAAGGGTGATTGAGTTGCTAATCTGTGTGGGTTCCTAATTTTTAAAAATATTAATTTATGCCTTATCACTAACAAAGCACTGTGTAGGCGCTGTAGGTATCATGGTGATTCAGTCCTAGCCAGATCCAGTATTCAAAATTAATATGACAAGTTAATTTTACTAAACCTATTGAACTATAACACAAAGTAGAGAGTGATGAATGTCGTAAGAAAGCCTCAGGTGATTGATGTTGGACACATAGTGTTCATTAGGTCACTGTAAGTCCAAGAAGCTTCAGAGGATAAATTTTCAATGGAGGAGATTGGGGTGCTCATTAGGAAACACAGTCTCACCAGCACACCAGAGATGAGAAGTCTCAGGAAGATTAAGTGAAATCATAAGAGAATGATTAAAGTCCCAAATGTTAAATGCTTATATCTTTGTGGCCTGTGTATTCTTCTCTTCTTAGGCAGATGTTTATGAGAAACCTATTTATGAAGAAAAGTTTACTTGTTTATCATGGAATTAGAGGAACCAGTTTACTGAGTCAATTTTTTCCATTATTAGGAACAAATCCATCACACATGGGTAAAAACTGGACAGCTCTACAGGTCCAAGAGCAACTCTGTCTTGGGCAGTGCTCAGGAACTGCTTGCCAGTTCTGTTCCTATAATGCTGTGCTAAGTTTCAGGCAAAATATATTCCTTCTAACTGATGCCTTTTTCTCCCTTTATCCCCTATGACTCAATTATCCCCTCTAGTCCTTAAAGTTTAGATAATTTCCACTAAAAGAGTTTAGACAAAGATAAAGAATGTGGTAGATATATACAATGGAATATTACTCAGCCACTAAAAAGAATGAAATCTTGCTATTTGCAATGATGTGGATGGAACTAGAGTGTATTATGCTATGGTCAACACATCAGAGAAAGGCAAACCCCAAATGACTTCACCCGTGTGAGGAATTTAAGAAACATACATGTGAACATAGGAGAAGGGATGGAAAATAAAGTAAGATACAAACAGAGATGGAGGCAAATCATAAGAGACTCTTAACTATAAAGAACTAAGGGTTGATAGAGGGATGTGGGCGGGGGATAAACTAAATGGGCATTAAAGAAGCAACTTGTGATGAACACTAGGTGTTGTATGTAAGTGATAAATCACTGAACTCTACTCCTGAAACCAATATCGCACTGCATGTTAACTAGAATTTAAATAAAAATTTCAAAAGAAAAATAATAAATAAAACAGTTTAGATATTTAAGTAGAATTGAACTGTAAGTAGAATGATCTCATTCTTGTCAAAATAATTTTTCTAATATTAAAGAACATATTTTTATTTACCAAATTTCATAATTTAATGAAATTTTTAATAAAAATTTTTGATAGTTTCATAAATATAAACATTCATTCCATTTATAATGTATGTCGGAGATTTTTATGACTGTCTTGTCCAACAACACTTCCTTCACAGATAACTTGCCTTGGAAATCCAGAAGAGGGACAGCCCTTTTCATTTTAAGTCATAGAAGGTATAGGGGACATTTCTTGTTAAAGATAAGCAATATTGTTCATGAAAACCTAGAAGCGAAGAAGTAGGGGTTTTAGAGGAAATTTTGAGCATTGACCCAGATGTGAAAACGCAAAGTAAATACGTAGAGAATAAACAAATATCCCATTTTGGTTTACACCAAGTTCATAATAAAACTTGTGCAGTATGAATTGGGAAAGCAGATTGGAGAGTATCATGGAAAAAGTTGGCTCTTAGGCAGTAGACATTGCTTACAGCTCACCAACCCATCCTTTCTTCCTTTAAGTCAACAGGTGGGTGACACTCCCATCACCCTTGCGGTTAGATGTGGCCATGTGACTAAGAGATATTCATGAAAATGATTGGAAGTGATCTATGGCAACTCCAGGCCTGGCCCATGAAAGCCTCCCATGCGTAGGATTCTTCATTCTCCTTTGGTTTCTCTGGCCATTTGGAAGTCATACATTAAAGATGGGTGAGTCACAAAATCACCACTGGGAAGAAAAGTACCTGCCGAGTAGAAGCATCTGTCTTGGGTTTTCATAAATAAGAATGAAACTTCTACTGTGTTAAACCACTTAGATTTCGCTATATATCTACAGGAAGAGCTAGTATTACCTTAACTTTTGGAGATTAACCTAAAGGTAATAAAAGAAAAACCTCAAAGGACAATGCATGTGAAAGAGTAAGAGAGACCAGTTAGAAATCTGTTGCAATATTCTCTGAGTATACCTCACTCTCTGCTAATTAGAGATTATGAAATTAGAGAGGTACAATTTGTCAAATACTGCAAATGGTAATATTAGAAATCCTTCATCATCCATGTAAAAGCTTGCTTTAATCACTTCTTCAGCTCTGTGACACGCTTAGGTTATTTTCTGTTCCTTCTTTCCAAACCTATCATTCTCCCCAATACACACCCTATACATATGCCTTTATATTATATACCATACAATGCTACGTGTTATGAAGTTTTCAGATGTTTGTAACACAAAAAGTGCACAAACAAGTCCAGGTCTGTTGTGAGGTGAATTACTTCCCACAAAAGTCCATTAGTTAAAGTCCTAACTTCCAGTACCACAGAATGTGATCTTATTGAGAACTGGGTCATTGCAGAGGTGATTAGTCAAGATGATGTCATCTTGGAATACAGCAGTCCTCTGTATTAATGTAGCTGGGATCTATCTCAATCAGGCATGGTGAGGCTGACAGATCAGGATATTATTGCTACCAAGAAAGAGGTTTTTACTCACAGTTCCCCAGAAATAAGAGATATAACATACCATGCAGAACCACATGGAGAAGCACCTGGGTCAGGCAAGAGGTAGACAGAGTGATGGAAAAGCATGGATAAAGTCTTTATTGTGGTTTTCATGGGAAAGAATTGGTAAGGCAAGGAAAGAGGCTGACCAGATTTAGAACTGGCTAGTTTGAATATTTTTGTAAGCTCGAGGGTGTAGAGGGCTGCTCCTAGTTGTCTGATACCTGCCCCAGGGATGATTAGGGCAGAGAAATATTCCTCCTGGAATATAAAAGCCAGATAGAGCAAGTGGCTCAGAGTATGGGCTCTGGATTGGCTGATTTGCATATCATAGTTGTGCTTACAAGCAAGTTATTTACTCTCTCCAGAAATTAGCTAGCCATGTGAGGGAATTTTCCAGGACTGGCAATGCCCCAAGATGTCAAGCCATCACAAAATACACACACACACACACACACACACACACACACACACACGATTAAGATAGACTCTGATTTCACATAACTGGTGTCCTTGTAAAAAGGGACATTTTTAATACAGACACACACACACAGGGAGAATACAGTGTGAAGACAAAGGCAGAGATTTGGGCAATGTTTCTACAAGAGAAGGAATGCCAAAAGTTACCAGCAAAACACCAGAAGTAGGTAAGAGGCATGGAACAGAGGTTCCCTCAGAGCCCTCAGAAGGAGGCAAACCTGTGAACATCCTGATCTCAGACTTCCAGTCTCTAGAAACATGAAACAATTTCTGTTTTTAACCACCCAGGTTGTGGTACTTTGTTACTCCAGTCCTAGCCAATAAACACAACCCCTAATACCTTCACACTACATTGCCATTCAGCACACATTTATTTGACTCTTACCCTCTCAAAAGGAGACACTGTGTAAGGTGTTGTAGAAGAAACAAGCAGGTCGTGGAGTCCCTGCCCTCATAGAGCTTACAATCTCAACGGAGAGAGGAAGGACGCAGGCCCAAATCTTTGTTTGGAGGAAATTTCATTAAAAATTCACCAACTTTAGAAACCCTTTTTTAAGAATGGCTGTGTCCCTGGAATCAGCACAATGAAGTGAGCCCTACATCAGATAAACACATTTCAAGGTCCAGAACAGCAAACTCTGACTTCTGGGAGGTAAACTCCTATATCTGAGCCTCATGTTCATCACCTACCATCATGAAGAGGCTGATGTCACCACTTCAGGATAGTTGGGGAAATCAGATGAGAGTGCTCTGAAGTCTAGATCAGGCATTATTATTCTAGCTTCTTGCCAGCATTTTTACTGCAGTGTGATACTTGTTTTCTGAAGTGTTGGGTCTAGGAGATTTGTTTCAAGACCTTGTGGGTACACTATGGTCATAGCTGCTGTATTTTTATAAGCCATCTATTTTTTTAAGTTTTGATTTTAATTCCAGTTAGTTAACATACAGTGTTATATTACTTTCAGGTGTATAGTATAGTAGTTAAATGGTTCATACATGACCCAGGGCTCATCACAACAAGTGCACCCTTTAATCCCCACTGCCTATTTAACCCATATCTTCATCTCCCTCCCCTCTGGTAAGCATCAGTTTGTTCTCTATAGTTAAGAGTCTATTCCTTGGTTTCTCTCTCTCTCGTCTCCCTTTGCTTGTTTTGTTTCTTAAATTCCACATATTAGTGACATCATAAAATATTTGTTTTTCTCTTATTTTGCGTATTCCTCTCTAATGCCATCCATGTTGTTGTTGTCTTTTTTAATAGCTGAATAATATTCCATTCTGTATATATACCACATCTTTTTTATCCATTCTGCAGTTGATGAACACTTGGGCTGCTTCCATACCATAGCTGTTGTAATTAATGCTGCTATAAACATGGGGGTGCATGTATCGCTTTGAATTAGTCTTCTCATATTCTTTGGGTAAATACCCAGTACCTAAACCATCTAATTATAAATTTATATATGTTACAAACACTTTTGGACCTTCATTTCTTAAGAGTACTTAATAAAATTTCCTGTTGGGGCACCTGAGTGGCTCAGTTGGTTAAGCATCCAACTTCGGCTCAGGTCATGATCTCATGGTTCCTGGGTTCCAGCTCCCTAATGGGCTCTGTGCTAACAGCTCAGAGCCTGGAGCCTGCTTCAGATTCTATGTCTCCCACTCTCCTTGCCCCTCCATGGCTCATGCTCACTTGCTGTCTCTGTCTCTCTCACTCTCTCTCTCTCTCTCTCTCTCTCTCTCTCGCTCAAAAATAAATAAAACACTAAATAATAATAATAATAATAATAAAACAAAACAAAACACTTTACAAAGTTTAGGGGCATCTGGGTGGCTCATTCGTTTGGATGTCCGACTTCAGCTCAGGTCATGATCTTGCAGTTCATGAGTTCAAGCCCTATGTCGGGCTACGTGCTGACAGCTCAGAGCCTGGATCCTGCTTCAGATTCTGTGTCTCCCTCTCTCTCTGCCCCTCATCTGCTCATGCTCTCTCTCACTCTCAAAAAATAAACATTAAAAAAAATTTTTTTAAGTCTGAAAAAATAAGATTGCCTGTCCTATCATATATTTTAATTACTGAATAACTGTAATTAGACTAGAATGATGGCCTCTTCCCCTGCTTCTGTGATTACTAGAGCTGAAAGTTTTAAATCCTAAGAAAATGTACCAAAGGAACTCCTATGTATGGTGAAATTTGTGAAGCTATCCACTCACATGCTGGCTGCAGGTGGTGACAAGCACAATGTGGCCTAAACCCTGGTGTGCAGTATAGTGTATATGAAACCAGAGGGCCCCTGATCTTGCCCTGGCCGTATCCTAGCCATGGACTTTGAGAAAACTCTGATAGTGGTCTACATAGTTAAACCCAGGGCCCAGCATTGCTGTAACAATGCAATGAGGGTATGGTGTATAACACTGCGTAGAACTATGCCTGGTCCCAGCAATTCTCAACCAAGTATGGAAATACTCAAATAGTAAAAAATCGCCACTCTAAAGAAGTGATATTTTTTTAATGTTTATTTATTTTTGAGAGAGAGACAGAGAGAGAGAAAGAGAGTGAGCAGGGGAAGGGAAGAGAGAGAGGGAGACAGAATCCCAACCAGGCTCTGTGCCGTCAGCACAGAGCCCAGCACGGGGCTTGAACCCACAAACCGTGAGATCATGACCTGGGCCCAAACCAAGAGTCAGGTGCTTGATTGAGCCACTCAGGTGCCCCTAAAGAAGTGATATTTAAAATATTTAATAACTAGGGCAGGCAGAGTTTTTTATTTGTGTAGTAGCCATGCAGGATGAATTAAATGGCTTACCTGTGACCCTTCATGGGTACAAAAATGAAATTCTTACAATAGCACAAAACCCTTCTCACACACATGTGCATGCTCCAAATGGAGGACTGGCTTTTATCTCAGGCTCACTGTGGGTGCAACTGTAACTCCCAGAAGGGGAGACCCTTCTTTGGACTGCTGCTTAAGTATCAGTGAAGACAATTAGCAGTGACCCAATGCCGCTGGTAAGTGATCTTGGCCTTGGTCTAACTAAAGCAGTTAAGCAGCAACTGTGGGAAGCTCTACCCCCAGAGCCTAAAAAAAGATGGTGGTAGCATCCAGACCACAAGGAAGTTCAGATAAACTTCCATGGTAAGTTATTTTTCCCCATTTTATGCAGACATAAAATTCAATTCATTGAAAAACAGTATTTATTAACTGACTACTTATTGCTAGACACTGTACTAGGCCCTGCGGTAAAGTGGTACATGAAGTGGACAAGGTCACTGTCCCAAAAGCACTGAAGATGCTGTAGTTTACCACATAACCATTAGCCAAGCTATTTGAAAGTGCTTTGTGTCACCCAGACACCTGTCTGCCCCTTCCTTTCTGTACATTCTTTTTTGCTGAGGAATGCTTTAAGAACTTTCCACCACAACCCATGAGTGATTATCATCGGCTTCAGAGAGACACAATTTTAACACGTTAAAGTACACGAAGGTAACAGATAGGAACAGAGTCATATTAATGCTGCTTTGGTGCTATGAAACCAGACATCCCATGATTCTTTTTAACTTGTGGAAAAAAGAAAACAAGCATGAGGTAGACCTAAAAAAGGGATAATTACCTTGCCTTTTCTACATGCACTGGAGTTTTGACATAGGATAAATGTTGGAAATATGATTAAAACAACAGTCCAAATTTCTACTAACCAACTAACAAATATTTATAGAGCCTTGACTCTAAATTCAAACATAAGAAGTAAGCTCTTAAGTGAAAGTCAATGTCTGGTAATATTTACCCATAAAATCATGACTTAGTTCAAGGAGAAATTTAATACAACCATCTAGATAAAAACAAAGATGCGTCTGTCTCTCTCTGTGCACTATATATATATATATATATATATATATATATATATATAAAATACACCATGTAGTGTATATATCACATATGAATATATGTTCATTCAATTATTATATTCATATACAATTGTTTACAGGCATTTTCAGAGACGGAATAAAATGGAGCGGGAATAAAGGACTGTAAAAAGTTCCATCAAGAAAAGGAAGAGATTGACATTTTAAAATATTTTCTTCTTTAAAATTAGCAAGTCTATTTTGGAAAAGAAAACAAAAAAGTGTGTAAGGAAGAAAATTTAAATGCATATAGCTTTGTTTATGTGCTATCACTCACGCATAGATTCCTCCATAAAAAATGGAGGTTATTCCCTATAACCAAGAAAGCTACTATTCTCCTCAGCATGGCTAAACTTTGGACAAGTTTCTTCCTGATACTGGCCCCTGGCCTCACTTTTCTTAACAGCATGTCCCCTTTGAGATGTCAATCTTCTCCCACCTCTGGCCAGTTTTACAACTCAGGATAGTCTTTCCCAAGGTTTGGGGGCCATCCTTTTGAAATGTAAATATCAAGAAAAACAGTGCCTCGGTCTCCAAGTCTCCATGGGATGATGGTAGGAATCTAACTTAGATAAGCGCCAATTAGCAAACATAGACAGCCTAATCAGAATGACCAAACTCCCTGGTCATCCCCTCCCCTCCCCCCCCAATGTTCCCCAGTCTATTTCTACTAGTTCACTCCAGTGCTTCAAAACTATCTCATCTTTGTTGTAGTGGAGTTAAGGTCAGTCTCCTTCTCCTATTGCAATAATCTTGACCTCCACCGCAACAGTACCGAATAAAATCTTCCTTGCCTATTTAACCCTGCATGGTAGAATTATTCTTTGCCAGATACAAGCACCCTCATCTTTTTGACTCACTACAGAGAATTATTTTTGTAGCATAAATGTATCATAATTTAGTAAATCCTCCTGTGCTGGACATTTCAAATGAAAATTCTCAAAACTTAAGCTATAAGCAAAGCAAATCAATTGACATAACTCAGTCCAAGTATATGGTAATGAGCTGGTACTTACTGTAACTGTTTTAGCTGAAACAGATTCTTTTTTTTTCTGTTTCATATATCTTGGAACGATATGAAAAAATGCTATTCTTTGTCAATTTCCTATAAACTTGGTAGAAATTTTCTAAAGAGGTGCATCAGAAACATGCTCACCAGAGATCTCCTCTTTCAATGTTCTTCTAGAAATGTCTCAGATATTTTTAATCTTTGTTTATATTTCTACTTCAGAGTAATTTTAAATATTTTTTCCATCATGTTAAGTACAGATGATTTATATTTCATGTAGACATTATCAGGAAAATGCATTATTTTCTATTTTCCCTTAGGAAAGCACTGATTCTCACATAAACAAAGTAATCTCTAAAGAGAAGAAAAATAAATGCTCCTTCACCTCTCCCTGGGGTAGCTTAATTTCTTCCAGACAACTGCATCAATAGCATGTAATCAGAACCTCAACATTTATTCACACGCAATCAGAACCTAAACATTTATTCACCATGTTCTCTAGGTAGAAGTGACATGTGCATATGTGTAAGTATATAGACATATACACACAAATATACACATGCATACATACCCACACACACACGTACAGCCATACATTCTGTATATAAATACAGAATTTATGTATATGCACTAAATTAAAATATGGAATATCAAAATGACAAGATTTTTTATTTTTTACTTTTTTTAATAGAAGTAGAAAAAGTATGATCATGAACTTCATATATTCATTGCCAACCGTCAAGAGTTATGAATCAATGGTCAATCATATTACATCTATATACCCCTAAGCAGTTCTTCACCCTCAACCTCATTTACTTTGAAGCAAATCCCAGACATCATAACATTTAATTCATAAGTATGGCATTCTGGATGAAGCATTGCTTTGAATGTTAAGACTGAAAATCTTTACAGATTTTCAAATTCACAGAGGCAATTTTGAAAATGATGGTTTAGGGGCGCCTGGGTGGCTCAGTCGGTTAAACGTCCGACTTCAACTCAGGTCACGATCTCGCGGTCCGTGAGTTGGGAGCCCCGTGTCGGGCTCTGGGCTGATGGCTCAGAGCCTGGGGCCTGCTTCAGATTCTGTGTCTCCCTCTCTCTCTGCCCCTCCCCCGTTTATGCTCTGTCTCTCTCTGTCTCAAAAATAAATAAATGTTAAAAAAAAAAAAAAAGAAAATGATGGTTTTATTTTGCTTTATTTTAGAGAGATTTATAATCACTTCAGGGCTTAGGAGAAAATAGATTTCTTTGTAGCTGTGTGTTTTTGATCTTTTTAATAAAAAAGACAACTCAGTTGTTCTTTTGAACTTGTTAATATAGACTTCTTAATGGCACATAGTCTGCATGGCTGACAGTAACTAAATTACACAGTATACTCACCAAAAGCTAGTGCAAAACAAAGATTTTTAAGAATCTGAATTTAAATATAAATTAAATCATCTTTGTGTGATTGGTTCAATTTAAGCTTTGTCTTCTTTACTCATCAAAGCCTCTAAGGTATTCATAAAGACATGTCTCCATGGCCAAGGAGCCAAAGTGAATTCCCTCAATAAATACACAGAGATGCCATGGTTTGTTACTATCTTTTTCAAAATGTTTTATACAGAAGATTTCATTAACCACACCCAACTTGCTGACCATAATCTTTACCACATAGTCATCACCAGCCAGCCTCAAATTAATAAAAGAAAAAAAGTCTGGGATGACAGCCTAGTGAATGAACTGAATTGGTAACCAATTACTAAAGTAATCATAAAAATACAATAAGTTCTGAGATTAAATGTGTTCGAATTAAGGGCATTCAAGGGTAAATGTCATTTCTTCACATATCTCCATAAGGACAATGACAGTAAGGAGGGGGACAGTCAGCTTCAGTTTGAACTTTTGTGAAGCTGGAATTGAACTGGGCTTGCATACTGGGCAGGAGAATGGATTAACTTTGTGAACTTGGGCAAGCCACTTACTGCTCTGAGCCTCAACTTCTTCATCTATAAAATGGAAAGAACAACAACCTCGCTTTCATGGCCATTGTTAAGAACAAATGAAAGAATGGATGTAAAAGTACTTTTGCAAATTATAAAGCTCTAAGTAAAATGTGAGATTTTATATTTAGTTTTAGGCAACTTACAGTATTCAGCAATTTACAAGGATGCTGTGTTTCACTACCAAAATAAGAATCACAGAAGTCTTTTTTAAATGATAATGAACATCTTGAGAGTGTTAAAGCCTTTTTTTGCTAATAGTGCTCATCTAAATATCCAATGTTCATTTTACATAAACCAGTTAACACCAGTCTTTTTTGTGTGAGTTTGTTTTAATCATTTAGTAATTATCCCTCAAGTCTTCCCTAATGTAATCATCTTTTTTCCAAACTCAATTCAGTTAGATATGCCATTACTTCCATTTTTTAAATATATTAAGAATATAACATTACTACTCCATAATTTCTAGTATAATATCATTTAATGCTTTGAATATAAAAGCCATGATAATTAATTTCAATTCTCTGGTTTCTCATCACCCCTCCTCCAATTTTCATAAGCAAATATTTAGGTTTTAATCATAAATGTTCTCAGTTCACCAAAAAAGGAAATGAAAGCAAATATGAGTGAAGGAATCAACATAACTAAAAGGCAGCCTACAGAATGGGAGAAGATATTTACAAATGACATATACGATAAAGGGTTAGTATCCAAAATCTATAAAGAACGTATCAAACTCAACACCCAAAAAACAACTCAGTGAAGAAATGGGCAGAGACATGAATAGACACTTTTCCAAAGAAGACATCCAGATGGTTAATGGGCACATGAAAAGATGCTCAACATCATTCATCATCAGGGAAATACAAATCAAAACCACAATGAGATACCACCTCACACCTCTCAGAATGGCTAAACTAAACAACACAAGAAATAACAGGTATTGGTGAGGATGCGAAGAAAGGGGAACCCTCTTATACTGTTGGTGCAGCCGCTCTGCAGAACAGTATGGAGGTTCCTCAAGAAACTAAAAATATAACTACTCTATGATCCAGTAATTGTACTATTAGGCGTTTACCAAAAGGATACAAAAATACAGATTTGAAGGGGCAGATGCACCCCAATGTTTATAGCAGCATTATCAACAATAACCAAACTATGGAGAGAACCCAAATGTGCACTGACTGAGGAATGGATAAAGAAGATGTGGTGTGTGTGTGTGTGTGTGTGTGTGTATTCCATATATATATATATATATGATGGAATAATATATATATAATATTTTATATATATAATGGAATATTACTCAGCCATCAAAAAGAATGAAATCTTACCATTTGCAATGACATGGATGGAACTTGAATGTATTATGCTAAAAGAAATAAGTCAATCAGAGTAAAACAAATACCATATGATTTCGCTCATGTTCAATGTAAGAAACAAAACAGATGAACATACAGGAAGGGGGGAAAAAGAGAAACAAACCACAAGAGACTCTTAATGGTAGAGAACAAACTACCAGTCAATGGAGAAAAGTAGGTGGGCAAGAGGCTAGATAGATTATGGGTACTAAAGAGGGCATTTGTTGTGATGAACACTGGGTGTTGTTTTTAAGTGATAATTCACTGAATTCTACCCCTGAAACCAATATTGTACTGTATGTTAACTACAATTTAAATTAAAAATATTGAGAGTATAAAATATGTGAATAAAATTTCACAGATCATCTTAGATCTAAGTGGGCCAATGAAAGTCAGATGTGACAACTAATGAGAATTTTAATATGGTGTGCTTATTTTTTTCTCCATGTTTTCTATATGTGGATTGTTTGTTATAGAAATGGCTGGTAATTTTCATATGTGTATGCCATAGTTTCTGGCCAGCTGAGCTACTATAAGCTACTGTGTATAGTGTTTAAGAACATAGGCTCTAAAATGAAACGAATCTTCATTTCTGCACATACACTTACTTGCTGAAAGGTACAGCACTGATACATTATTTAATTTTCCTGGGCCACAAATATCTTCACTGTAAATTGGGGATAATACTACTGATTTTGTAAGATTGTTGTTAAATTAAACAGAGATGCATGGAAAGTATGTGGCAGGGTTCCTGATCATTAACAGAACATAATGTATTTAACATTAATAAATAGTTTTACGGAAATCAGAATATGTGCCAGCCACTTTGCTTAGCACTAAATATACTTTAATATTTTTTTTAAATCAAATGCCCAAGATAAACAATCATAGATGTCCAAGAATGTGTCAACAGAAAATCAGGTGAATGAAAAATTTCAAGTTGAGTGTCTACAGTTTAATAATTCTGGACTACTGTTTATAAAATTATGGGAGATCCTATATATTTTCACGTAACCTAAAGTATCCCAACAATTTTACTGACTGATTGTCTACCATATGCCAACTTCACTAGAATGCAGCCATATGAACTCTGAGGCACTGCCTATTTTATCCACCATTACACACTGCCTATTCCCAGCACCTGATACCTGGTCCAAAGAATAACCCCACAAGTAGTCGTACAATGAATGAACGCACTTAAAAAAATAATAAAATCCTGCCCATGACAAGTATATGCTAGGCAGTGGCCTAAATATTTTGAGGCTCAAAGATAAACTGGTGGTCAGTTGGACTCTCAACAATAGAATGAGAAAAACAGATATTCATGAGACAATAAGATATAAGTAAGTCCAATACTGGTAGATTTCAGAGGAGAGAACTGTTATTTCAACCATCAAAGAGAAAATGACACAAAAGATTTTTCTTTTAATTTGTATTTTTAATCTTCACTGGAGTAATAGTCACAAACATGATAACTTACTTGCCAGCTTAGTATATTCCAGGTATGTATTTTACTTGGGAGAATGTTCACAATATTTTAATTTAAATATCTTCAGTTGATGCATGTATTCTCCATTATACTTCAACTCTACCTCTTTATACTGCCATAACTTCAAGACATATCAAAAGGTTTTACTTCCATTCTGACCCTGAAGGCATGGTAGACAACCAGCATCTATTAAACAAAGTTTTGCAGTGACTACAAAGGATAATTAAATGATAGCAGGCTCGTGGAAAGTTAGGACAGAGTTAAGACACAATGATGCACAAGCTGGAAACCGAAGAAAACGCCACAGGGAGGATAAAAAGATGTGGAAGATCATTGTAAGGAAGTCATGGCAAGATCCAATCGAAGTTGAGCTATTCCTACTAAAGTGATCTCATTTCTACCCACACATAGATGAAGCTTGGGACACTCTGGTTCCAGTAGATTTAAGATACCAAATCACCAACTCAACTACTGGGCACTGCTCCTGCTATAGAGCACAGCAGGCAGATCCCCTCTTGGAGATGCCCACACACCTCTGTTCACACAGTTTGGCTATAAACTTTGTTCTCACCAAACAGGAATGAGTATCTATTTCCGTGTCATCTATTATATTTTTAATTTAAAAAATTTTAATGTTTATTTATCTTTGAGAGACAGAGACAGAGTGAGCAGGGGAGGGGCAGAGAGAGAGGGAGACACAGAATCCAAAGCAGGTTCCAAGCTCTGTGCTGACAGCTCAGAGCTCGAACTCACCAAGGATGAGATCATGACCTGATCTGAAGTCCGACGCTTAACCGACTGAGCCACCCAGGTGCCCCTCTATGTCATCTGTTGTTGTCAAAAACAAATACACACACACACACACACACACACACACACACACACACACACACACGAAAATCTGATCCCTGAAAACACACCGTGTTTTCTCTCACCGTTTTATTCTCAAGAAAAGAGGTCTGATAGATATCTAATTGCATTAACAATGGGTGTATATTTATAATCACAGCTAAAATTATGTTCTGAAAGCTGTTTGTCATACTTTAATCTCTAAATTTCTGATTTCATACTGTAATAATATCCTCTCTTTAGTTTTTATATTCAAAATAGTTCTGATTGAATAGCACATCTCTGTAGGAAAAGATGACATATACAAACTGGAATTCAATACTACAGTATGCAGCAGACACTGGCAATGCTCAATCCAGAACTTTTCACACTTACTACTTAATTATGCAGTAGCCTGATGTCCAACTACCAGCACGAACATTTCTTTCTAAAGTATTTGGATTCAACACCCCAAAAAACTACTTAACCGTAAATCCTGGTCATAGGTCTAACTCTGAGGGAACCCAAATTAAGACAGTGATATCAACTTTTCACATTGATCTCAAATGAATAAAGATTTGTCAGACTTATACAAATGTGGTCTTGTTAATATTTATTAAATGATCTTTACCTGTAATACTAACACATTCAGTGTGTTTAGTTTAGCTAAAATGACTTCTGCACACACACCACTTTCCAGTAGTTTCTAGTGTATCTGAAAGAGCAGGGGAAGGGTTCTTTAAACCACTCCCTCTATCTTAACCCACCTCTGAGTCCTATTGAAATTAAACCCTGCTGACCACTTCCATATGCAAAGTTATTATACCTTCACTGCAGGATCCAACATGAAAAGAAACTATAAGTGGAAAAGAATCCTAACTTATCTCTCCGAAAGTAAATGGAAGTGAAAAAAAAGTTATTTAAGTATTGTTCATTTTATATTGATGTTCCCTTTTCCAAGTTTGATCCTATATAAAGGAAAAAAAAACCCTCAATTCCTTTTTTAACAGCGTTCACTTTACCACAGCTGGACACAAAATTTATAAGCAAGCTCCCAGCAGTGATAAAGGTGCTCAGAAGCACAGAGCCCCAGCATGACAGGCCAAAGAAATCTTGGAATCATACACAGACAAGGGGAAAGACTCTCATTTGAGAAAGCTACACAGCACAAGGTAAGAGAGCTCAGCAGAAATCAGGTGGGGATTCCCAGATACCTCATTACTGTTTTATATAGGCATCAAAACTTATCTTCCAAAACTCAACTGTTTTGTTCTCCCATCTATAGGTGACAAAACTCTTTTAAATTGTGAAAACAGTAGCCTTGGCAACACACGTGTAATAATTCCTCTTTGTTTAGGGGTTTGTGATTGAAGCTCCCAAGCAGAGCATCGTTTTCATTTATGTTCTTTGTTATGATTTTCTTTCCCTAGGCAAGCATTCAACAGTTGCCTCTTTCAAAGTCTAGGTCACCATCTATAGCGTCTTCTTTACATACTTGTCACTCAGGTTTTCATTTTTATCACATTTTTCTTACCCTCTTCACTTACCTGGTTTTTCCTCTCTACTTCATGTGTCATTTTATTACATGGTTTTAGTTAATATCTGTGTTTTCTCCTACGAGTGCAATGCTGACGACTCCAAAGACCTTAATAGTCTCTTAATTCAGTCTTAATTCAGCCTTAATTCAGTTTAATCATACCTTTGAACTCATTCTTCCTTAACATCTTTCTGCTTGCAAAGGCCAAGATGGAGAGGTATAGGCCGGATCTATGGAACTGATAATGTGATTCAAGCACATCAGCATATTGTGGTAGGTTGCTAGAAATGCAGATTCTTGTGCCCAACCCAGACTTACTGAATTAGAACTTGCATTTAATACGACTTCACATTATTCATATGTAGCTTAAATCTTGACAACTCTTCATGTAGGTAATATAGGCAGGAATAAGCGAATTTACGGCTGTTTTAAATTTTTATACTAGGAGATTTCATTACTGGATCAGGGTCAAGTGCTACAGGAGAAACAGCAAATATTTACCGAAAAAGAAAAAAAAAAGGCACACAACCATAGGGCATTCTGGGAGTTCCAAATTAAAGAAAAGGAACGAGTAGAATGCAAGGCAGCATAGGATTTTTCTGAGGAAGTGCATGTGATTCCAATTACTTAGTTCAAGTGGGCCTTCAGAGAATTCTAGTCCCACCCAGGAAAAGCATCAATCACCAAAGGACCCTATCAGAAAGAAAGGACACATTGGTGCCTAATTCATGGATCATGAGGTTCACCCAAGACTGAATGGATTGGATGTTTCCAACATTCTCCACTATTGTTCCCTCGTTCCATTTCCCCTTTTATTCTTCTCATTCATCAACTTCCTGAACTTCTCTTTCCGCTTAATATGGATCCCAGAATTAGTGGGGTTTTTTTAGTGGTATTTATTTTATTAAGTATAATGGACATACGATGTTATATTAATTTCAGGTGTACAACACAATGAGTCAACAATTCTATATATTCCTGAAAGCTCACCATCTATCACCACACAATGTTATTATAATATTATTGACTATATTCCCCATGTTGTATTTTACCTCCATGACTTGCTTATTTTGCAACTGGAAGTTTATACTTCTCAATCCCCTTTACCTATTTGGACCATCCCCCACCCACCTGCCCTCAGGCAACCACCAGTATGTTCTCTTTATTTAAAAGCCTATTTCCTTTTTGTTGGTTTGTTCACTTGTTTTATTTTATTTTATTTTTTAGATTCTACATTTAAGTGAAATCATATGGTATTCATCTTTCTCTGTCTGACTTATTTCACTTGGAATACCCTATAGGTCTATCCATGTTGCAAATGACAAGTTCTCATTCTTCTTTTCATAGCTAACTAATGTATATACACATACGTACATACACACACACACACACACACCCCACCTTGTCTTTGTACATTCTTCTATTGATGGGCATTTGGGTGTCTTCGATATGTTAAGAAAAGGAAACTGTAATGCACTGTGAGTAGAAGTGTAAATTGGTGCAACCACTATAGAAAACAGCATGTAGCTTCCTCAAAAAATTAAAAATAGAAATACCATATGACACAGTAATTACAATATTGGGTATTTACTGCCTCCCCCCCCCCCATGAAAACACTGATTTGGAAAGATATAGGCACCTTGATATTTACTGCAGCATTTTTTATAGTAACCAGAGTTAGTGTTTTAAACGGTGTTTCCTTGCACCATGAAATCCTTCACTTTCTTGACCTCATGACCCACTCATTGATCAATACCCAAATACCAGATCATCCGTGAGTGTTATCTCTCTTCTTCTCAAATACTGCTAGAGTAAAAAATATGCTGAGTATATGAGATGTCATGGGCTGATTCCACGTGCCATGTTAATAAAATAGACCCCCTTTCCTCAAATTTTCACCTCCAACTCTATTATCTCTCTCAGAAAATGGATTTACTTTCTTACAAAGAAACTCTAGACCAACTGATATGCATTTTCACCACTATCTTCTACCCTAATTCCTGACATATTCTTTATCTTGAAAATTTCATTTCAACTAGAATACCTTTTTAGTTTACCTTATCTCCTTCACTGTGGTTAAAGAAATATTTTCTTCCTGTTTTTTTGTTTTATTTATTTTAATTCTAAGGCTAAATTCCCTGCTTGTACTCTCACATCTTATGTCCTTTTTACTTTTATAACCCATAGTCCTCTAGGAATATTTTAAATAAATCATTTCCTTTTTAGTGTTCTCTATTTGACTTCCTTACTGAGTCCTTTTATCTGTTTACAAACACTCGCAGATTTTTGCTATCTGAAAAATAAGCAAGAAATTTATTTATATTTCTTTCTTATGGTCTTTATATCACCTCCCTAATAAAACTGCTCAAAAACATAGTCTACATACTCACCAAAAAAAAAAGAGAACAGATTACTGACACATACAACAACATGAATGAATCTCAAAATGATGCTGAGTGCAAAAGGCCAGACACAAAAGATTATGTACTATATGACTGCACTTACAAGAAATTCTAGGAAAGACAAATCTGATCTCTAATGAAGGAAAACAGACCGGTAGTTGCCTGGGGCAACAAGTCAGGGGGTGAATTGAGAGGGATCGTAAAAGAACTTTGTGGAATAATGAAAATATTCTATATCTTTATTGTGGTGTGTATAAATTCATCAAAACTCACCGAAATGCACACTTAAAACTGGTGCATATTACTGCATGCCATTTATACTTCAATGAAGCTGATTTTGAAATACTCCTCACTTATTATGTATATGACTTTGAAACTAGGCTATTAACCCCCAAGACATCTGGCTTCTACTCACACCACTTCAATGAAACCACTCCAGTGTACAAATAGAACTTTCTCTCCTTTCAATTTCCAGGGAGGAAGGGCTTATTATCTTCCTGCTTATTTAAACATCCCTTCCACACCTCTTCCCCTAAATCTTTCTCCTCTATTCTTACTCTGCATTTGGAAGCAATTTAATGGTTGTGTTAAAAGCCCACTGCCAAACCAGTCTAAGAATAGGTGATGATGGTGGAGTAAGAGGATCTACATGAGTTTCAACGTAATGAATGTAGTGAATGAGTTTCATTACATGAAGGAATGTAATGAATGAAAATGGCTTGAAGGCTGACAGAACAGATCTTCTACAGATAAAGACATAAAAAGGCCACACTAAGAGGGGTAGGAAGGAAAGAGACGTGGTTGGGAATCAAACCCCAATACACAAGGCTGGATAAAACACTCACAAGTAAAACAGGCATGGAGGAACAAGGGAATCAAGCCCCACACTTGGCAACCTTGGCCCCGAGGACCTGCACCAAGTAGAGAAGCCACCATAAAGTCTTCAAAATGGCAGGTTTAATTCTCGGGAGAGTCAAGAGACTATAAAAAACTGAGTCTCTGTTCTTAACAGGACAACAGGCTGTATTACTCACCCTGAGACCCAACACAGAAACAGCAGCTTAAAACGTGCCTGAAATATATGTAAAGGACATTTATTCCTACTTTTAGGACATGTGCCAGAGAGGAAGGGAGGTTTCTTCAGGAACAGAAGCACTAGCAGGCATGTTTTTCTTGCCTTCCTTCAACCTAGCTGACCAGACACTGTTAAGAGGCAGTTATAATGCCTTCCATCTACCTTGTTATTATTGCTTGCCTGGCCCCAACATTTCCTTGCAGAATGACTCCACCCATACTGCAGCCTTAGCAGGTACCCCTCTCAAGTGGCTCCCATCCCTTCTCACCCAGTGGGCAGCCTTAGTTGGGACCACCATCCCCCCACCAGAGCAAATACTGCACTGCCCCACCTGACAGCCATCCCCAGTCAGGACTGGTGGCCCTCCAAAGTGACTCTTGCTCTGGCGAAGGGCAACCTAGCCCTACCACTAGCCTATCTGCAGTAGTTAAAACAAGACCTCTTAAAACAAGACCACTGGCAACTAATCCCACCCACAAGTGCACATGCAGTAGCTATACCCAGGCCTCTCAGCCAGCTGCATGGGGGCAAACCCTGCCCACAAGTGCCCCTGTAATGGTCATAGCCAATCACTGGTGACAACCAGGTTGAGGACCAGCCACACTTACCAAGACACCAGTGGTGATCGCAACTAATACCGACAAGGGGGCACATGCAGCCCACATAACAGACATCCTTGGAGCATCTGGTTTTGATGACCAAAGGGGATTGTCCCATTGGCTCCACAGAACCTCTGCTATACAAGACCACTCCCTGAAAGCCCAGGAGTCATAGCCAGAGGAACCAGCAAAAAGAGAAATTAAGAAAACAGCCCCATCTATAACTTCATCAAAAATAATAAAATATCTAGGAATAAATTTAACCAAGGAGGTGAAAGACCTGGACCCTGAAAACTCTAAGACACTGATGAAAGAAATTGAAGATGACACAAATGGAAAGATATATCATCTTCATGGATTAAAAGAATACTAAAATGTCCATATTACCTAAAGCACTATACAGATTCAATACAATCCCTATCAAAATGCTAATAGTACTTTTCACAGAACCTGAAAAAATAATCTTAAAATTTTTATGGAACCACCACATACCATGAATAGCAAAAGCAATTTTGAGAAAGAAGAGTAAAGTTAGAGGTACCACAATCTCAGATTTCAAACCATACTACAAAGCTTTAAGAATAAAACCATATGTTACTGGCACAAAAATAGACACAAAGATCAAAAGAACACAGTAAAGAGCCAAGAAACTCAGGCTTATATGGTCAATGAACCTCTAACAAAGGAGGCAAGAATACAACAGGGAATAGACAGTCTTCTCAATAAATGGTGTTGGGAAAGTGGAGAGCTAAATTCAAAAGAATAAAACTGGACCACTTTTTTTTGCCATACACAAAATGAACTCAAAATGGAGTAAAGACCTAAATATAAGACCTGAAACCATAAAATTCTTAAAACATAGGCAGTACTCTCTTGGTCATAAGCTTTAGCAATTTTTGCTCTGAACCTGTCTCCCTACACAAGGGAAACAAAAGTGAAAATAAATAATTAGAACTACAACAAACTAAAGACCTTCTACACACTAGATGAAAACATCAACAAAGTGAGAAGGTAATCTACTGAATGGGAGAAGATATTTCCAAGTGACACAACCAATGAGGAGTTAATATCCAAAATATACAATGAAATCATGCAACATCAAAAAACCAATAACCTGATTAAAAAATGGGCAGAGAATCTGAAGAGAAACTTTTCCAAAGAAGACACACAAATGACCAGAGACATATGAAACGACCAACAATATCACTAATTATCAGAGAAATGCAAATCAAAACCACAATAAGTTATCATCTCACAGTCAGAATGGCTACTATCAAAAAGGTAAGAAATAACAAGAGTTGTTGAGGATGTGGAGAACAGGAACAGTTATACACTGTTCGTGAGAATGTAAACTGGTGCTGCCATTATAAATAAGAGTAGGTAGATTTCTCAAAATAATTAATTAAAAAGAATGAAATCTTGCCATTTGCAACTACATGGATGGAACTGAAGGGTATTATGCTAACTGAAATTAGTCAGAGAAAGACAAAAGTCACATGACTTCACACATATGAGGACTTTAAGAGACAAAACAGATGAACATAAGGGAAGGGAAACAAAAATAATATAAAAACAGGGAGGGGGACAAAACAGAAGAGACTCATAAATATGGAGAACAAACTGAGGGTTGCTAGAGGGGTTGTGGGAGGGGGGATGGGCTAAATGGGTATGGGACATTAAGGAATCTACTCCTGAAATCATTGTTTCACTATATGCTAATTTGGATGTAAATTTTAAAAAATAAAAAACAAAAACAAAAAAAAAATAGAACTACCATATAATCCAGCAATTCCACTCCTGGATACTCACCCAAAGAAAATGATAACACTAATTTGAAAGGATGCATACACCCCTATGTTTCTTGTAGCATATATTTACAATAGCGAAGATATGGAATCAACCTAAATTTCCATGGACAGATGAATGGATAAAGAAGATGTGGTATATATATACAATGGTATAATATTCAGCCACAAAAAAAAAGAATGGAATCTTGACATTTTCCTCAACACAAATGGAGCTACAGAGTATTATGCTCAGTGAAATAAGTTAGAAAAAAACAAATACCACATCATTTCCCTCATACATAAAATCTAAAATACAAACAAAAAACAGAAAGAGACTCGTAAATGGAGAGAACAAACAGGTGTTGCCAGAGGGGAGGTTGGGGGGAGGGGTGGGGGATAGGTGAACCAGGTGAAGAAGATTAAGTGATACAAACTTCCAGTTATAAAATAAATAAGTCACAGGAACAAAAAGTACAACATACGGTATATAGTCGATAATACTACAGTAACTTTGGTGACAGATGGTAGCTATCCTTAATTTGGTGAGCATTTTCTAATGTATATATTGTCGAATCACTATGTTTTACATGTGAAACTAATACATCTCAACTATACTTCAATTGAGGCTTAAAAAATAGTAAAAACAAAAAACAAAAACTCCCATTGCCTTGCTCATGAATTACCATGATTTCCTAAAGCTTCAATTAACCTCTCCTTTGTGATGAGATCAAACCCTACACTCCCCTGCCTCCTAACATGTACCCAGTCTTCCACCTCCAAGTCCACATATTTAAAATCAAATCCACTCTCCAATCTAAAGCCAGCCACTCCTAACTTCGCCGACAAGTGTACAGGTATTCAAATTAAAAATGTAAAAATAATTTTATTTGTACCAATTCACATGAAACATCCACCAGGTATGTAAATACATTATTTGTACTGGCTTTCAAATTCAGATTTTACTCTCCATTCCCATGACATCTATTTGAACTCAGTCCTTTATCTGCTGCCTTGTCAATACAACTGGTCTCTTTCTCTTCAGAACTCCCATTTTAAACTTCATCTCCTCAACGCATTCTATTTACTGCTGTTGGGTTTTATTGCCTGAAATGCATTGTGTTGGTTGTTCCGCTTAGCAGCTCAATAAACTATAAAGATCATACCTTTTGATCAATGCCTTTTAAAGAGAGTCTCAAATCTTCAGGCCTTGGAAAATCTCTTCCTCTGTAGGCTTATTAAATTCTATCCTCAAATCCAATTCACATATTTCACTAGTCTGAAAGAGTCACTGTTCTCCATGAATTCCCTCAAGTTTTTCACTCCTGAACTTCAGTATTACTCTTCTCTTTAACTAAAAGTGTCCTACCTTAATCTTAGCCTATAGATGTCTTGTGATGACTATCAATGCCTTGATGATACAACAAGTGTCAAATTCTTTGGAATGATTTTAAGTTGCTTAAGGGACACATCCCCTGTATGTATCTAAATTATTTGCTTTATCCCAAATATTTACCAATTATATACTCCTTTGTATTGTAGTGATTTGCATGACTATGGGTGTCAGTTTTTCAGACTATATTCTCTGGATGGAAATGGTATGAAATTTATCTCTGTACGTGAGGGCTCACATGGTCCTGCTCACATGGTTCTCAGTAAAAATGACAACTCAGTATTTCACCACCCACCCTATGTTATAATGTCATTAATTATCAAATAATGTATTTAGGGCTATTTTGATACTGAGACAGGCCAAATATCTTCAAGAAAACATGTTGGTAGCACCAATTAATATAAATTTTCTTCATTTCATTATGTGTGTCAAATCTCAAGCAACTAATAGGAAGATTTTAAATGGTGTTGAAATGGTACCACCAAGGCATGAGTCAACTTTTGGTAAAAGAACCCCCAGTAGGTTCAGGACAATATCTACGTAAGTATGGGACTGTGTGTGTGTGTGCACGCGCATGTGTGAATCTGCAGGAATTTAACCTACAAATGAAAATAAGTTGTTTTCATAAGAACCCAGAATTTTACCTTCAGCCAGACCCAAATCTGTGCCTTTCACATATTTTAATTTCAATGCACCGTCTTCTCAAAAGGAGTGAATACTTTGATTTTAAAGATGTTTAATCATTTTTAACTAGAATAAAAATTTGCATATGAAAGATAAACCTGGAAGACATGAAATGTGAATTTGTTTGCAATCTTGGTGAGATGGAAATTAAGGATAATTACTAGGAAGGAAAGGAGGAAAGATGATATTCACTTTACCGTGGCAAAACATTCAGAAGCCATAAAATAAAAAGATGGTTTATAACCAAAATCTTAGAATCTTCAAAAATGCCCCAAACAATGCAAAAGTGACAACTAGAGATTAAATATGCAACTCTTCTGCTGAACAGAAAGTTTTCTTAATGTTTAAAGACAGTTAAGTCAAAAGAAAAATGGCCAAGGGATGTGTGTAGGCAATCCCTTGAAACAAAAAGAGAGAAATAACAAATAAACATAAAAATATGCTCAATCACACCCAGAGTCAAAAACTGGAAATCAAAACATTTTGCAGTTATCCACTTATAAAAGATTAATATGCTTAAAAACACACTGCTAATAAGGACAAGAGCAAACAGAATTTCACACATAATCTTGAGGGAGTACAAATTGGTACAATCTCATTGAAAGTTAAGATGAAAATATCCATTAAAATATGTGCCTAGTTTAATATCGGGAAGACAAGAAGTGGAAAATATATATTGGTGAATTAAAATTCAAAATTGCATATGCTGTTCATTTTATTTTATTTTTACTTTTGAGAGAGAGAAATAGAGTGCATATGCATTTATGCAAGACGGGGAGGAGAGAATCTTAAGCAGGATCCCTGCTCAGCACAGAGCCCAGTGTGGGGCTTGGTCTCACTATGGGAAGATCATGACCTTTGCCGAAATCAAGAGTCAGATATTTAACGAACTGGGCCATCCAGACACCCCTACATATGCTTTTTGATCCAACAACCTCACTTCTGTAAATTTTCTACGGAGAGATGTTCTGAAAATTGGCAAGATAAAACATCATAACTCATTGTGACCCTGATTGTAATAGCAAAGAATTTGGAAAAGATTTAGAGGATATCTAGAATAATATACAACTAGCACAGAGAAAAATACAAATTTTTGAGTACAAATAAAGTAAGTACCAAGAAATCATTTGAGCAATTATATCTTTTGGAAAGCAATTTTTTATGATATGTGTGTATGTAAATGTGTATATTTGTTACATATGTGTATATTTATATTTGTATACACACGTATATTTTGTTTATATATAAAAACATCTCAGATTTTAATAACTATTACACTAGAAATTTGACCAGCAGAGCAAGGAGATTTTTTTTTAATTTTTTAAAAATATTTTTATTTAGGGACACCTGGGTGGCTCAGTCAGTTGAGCATCTGACTTCGGCTCAGGTCATGATCTCGCAATCTGTGAGTTCGAGCCCGGTGTCAGGCTCTGTGCTGACAGCTCAGAGCCTGGTGCCTGCTTCAGATTCTGTGTTTCCCTCTCTCTCTGCCCCTCCCCTGCTCATGCTCTGTCTCTCTCTCTGTCAAAAATAAATAAACATTAAAAAAAATAAAAAAATATTTTTATTTATTTTTGACAGACAGAGAGAGCACAAGTGGGGGAGGGGCAGAATGAGAGAGGGAGACACAGAATCCAAAGCAGACTCCAGGCTCTGAGCTGTTAGCCGAGCCCAATGCGGGGTTTGAACTCACCAACTGTGAGATCATGACCTGAGCCGAAATTGGACGCTTAAGTGATTGAGCTGCCCGGGTACCCCAATAGATTTTTTAATATAATGGTATATGATATGAGGCCTTATTATTATCATATCTCTTTGTGTTTTGGGTATGAATTCCACAACAACAATGGAGCATGTGAGTGAGCAAAGGAGATAAATACATTTGTGAGCATCTGCTGTTCCTTGCCATTCTACTCACATATAGCATTCATGATGCCCCAGGAGTACAGAAATCTGTTAGACCCACAAAGCACAGGAATTCAGCAACTAAACGAATTACATCTACAACTTAACAAGCATGGGAATTCCCGTAACCAAGATGCCTTGCTTTCCACTAAAAAAAACACCTTACTTAGAATTCAGAAGGAAGGCAGTGGCACTCTAAGAAATACTAGTGACCAAGGAAAACTATCATATCCCTTCTTACGCATGGTACTTCCTTCCATTTGCCAACTGCTTCCCACAAAAACAATAACAAAGGAAGAAAGGGAAAAATAAGGCCACTCGTAGTTCCTTTTCCTTTCAGACCTTACTTAAGTAAGGCAAAAGTAGAGAATACTAGTAGAATCTATGCATAGCAAGAACTGAAACAAAACCAATTTTGTTGCTTCTGTGCAGTGATTCCATTGTTCTGGTAAGAATGAAATATATGTACATGTGTAAACTATGGAATGTGAATTGTTTAATTTCAGTGATTCCACATGTAATTTAAATATTCTTACATTTGCATCTATAACTTGTATTGCATAAAATAAAGATGAATGGTACAATTCATGCTGATGGTCAAAAATTTGGATTTTTCTCTATTTAGAAAACCATTAAATAGCACACAAAATATACCATGACAATTTGAGAGAGACTATAAAAAAGGGAAGTTTTACTTTTATCACCTTTAACACAGCATTTTTTCAACTTTTTGAATAAAGGGACCCACCATTTCATTTTACACTGGGCTCCACAAATTATGTAGCTGAACTTGATTCAGACGACTATATTCCCAAAAGAAACTTCTGACTACAACATCATACGAGTCTTAAAAAGAACGGCTCAACCAAGCTATTCTCTAATACCTGACCCAAAACCTGCAAAGAAAACAAATGATACTGCAATACACTATTAAGAATATTTTGTTATACAGCAGTAGTTACCTGAACACCTGCTTTCCAAGGCTGATTGATTTTTCCTTCTTCTGCGCTTATCTAAGCATACAGTCCCATTTAAGATTAATCATATTTATAACGTTTTTGTAGCATTTCTCCACCCCATTATTTTAAATTTTTCTTTAAATAGTTATCGAGTGGATTAACATATAAATTATTATAACTTTGGAAAATGAAAAGTCACAAAAAATAACTCAGAAACTCAAGGTTCCTACAATTAATAATGTTATTTGAAGGAAAACAAACTTTTTACATTCTTCTTAGTACATTTATGTATTTCTCAATTTTTAAAAAATGATAGTATTATCTAGGTTTTCACAACATTACAAACCTGTATTTTACTGAGGGCATTTAATTTCAAATGATAAATGATTTGAACCCTTAAAGATGGCAACAGCTCATAATTAGTTACATCCAGCATCTTTAAGACATTTAAGAAGTATATATGATATTTGCGACAGTATGGATGGACCTAGAGGGCATTATGTTAAGTGAAATAAGTCAGACAGAGAAAGACAAATACCATTTGATTTCACTTACATGTGGAATCTAAAAAACAAAACATACAAAGCAGAAATAGACTCATAAATACAGAGAATTTATGATTGTGGGGTGGCAGGGAGGGGATGGGCAAAATGGGTGAAAGGAAGCAGGAGGTACAGGCTTCCAGACATTGAAAGAGTAAGTCACAAGAATGAAATGTACAGCACAGGGAATATAGTCAATGGTATTATAATTGTGTTGTATGTTGACAGATGGTAGCTATACTTGTGGTGAGCATAGCATCACATACAGATTTGTCACTGTTATATACCCAAAACTAATATAAAGTTGTAAGGAATACTTCAATTTTAAAAAATAGAAAAGAATGCATTCTTTAAGAAAAACAATGAACAAATGAAACAAAATAGAAACAGACTCATAGATTCAAGAAACAAAATGTTGACAACCAGAGGGAGAAGGTTTGGGGGGGTGGTGAGTAAAATATGTGAAGGGGATTAAGAGGTATGAACTTCCAGTTTTAAAATACATAGGTCATATGGGTATTGAGGAGGGCACCTTTTGGGATGAGCACTGGGTGTTGTATGGAAACCAATTTGACAATAAATTTCATATATTGAAAAAAAATAAAAATAAAAAATAGCAAAAAAAAAAAGAAAATTATTCGGAAAAAATAAATAAATAAAAAATAAAGTACATAGGTCATAGGGATGTAATATATAGGGAATATATATATATAGGGAATATAGTCACTAATATTGGGATAACCGTGTGGTGACAGATGGTAACTAGATGTATTATCAAGATAATTTTGTAAGGTATAAAAATATTGAACCACTATGATGTACACCTGAAACCAATAGGATATTGCATGTCGATTATATTTCAATTTAAAAGTAAATAAATAAAATGAAAAAAAGAAGCATATTTAGTTATACTGTTCGAATAATTTTCCTTTCCTGTTGTAATTATCTCTTCCGACCAAGGCTTCATGGGCTACTATATTCAATTTTATATACATTTCACATGCCTTTTCTTTCATCTGAGTTAAAAAAGCTACTAGCATTACTTTCCATACACTTAGAAGAAAAAACACAATAAAGGAACAAATCACTAATATTTACTTAAATAAGACCAAAAAAAAAAAAAAAAGGGGGAGAAAAATATATCAAAAAGAGAAAATTGTGGAAAGAGTAAACTTCTATCCCCTCATTCTGTATTTTTTTTCCTTCCAGATTCACACACGGCTAGACCATTTAAGAATACTTCAAGTTTTGTTTGCTAGATAATTTTGTCCTCATCAAAATTGTATTCTGTGTGTGTGTGTGTGTGTGTGTGTGTGTGTGTGTGTCTGTGTGTGTGTATGTGTAAACATATACACCAATAAGAAGCACAGGGAAAACTGATACAAGAAAAAATTAAAAAAATTAAAAAACACCAAGCATAAACAATGATGTCTGGTACCAAGTACAGAGTGTTCAGAGTTTGGCAAAACTTTCTGATTTTTGAAATGTACCAGTAATTTTCATAATGCCACCTAACTTGTCCAGTTTCAGGCTTCCCAAGCTTCAAAGCTGAAACACTGACTGACTTTTAATTTGTTCAGCCAACACTAGTACTTTAGAAAGGAATTTTAATAGCCATTTCACCATTTCTGTAACTCTCTAAAATTATACTCTGTAACCCAGCAAGCATTTCAATAGATTATTTTTTCTCTAATATCCCTCACCAGGAAAATGAGTTTGAGAGTTGGCATAGCAGGAGTTCATGCATGTGGGTCTATGATTTTTTTAAAGGAAATATTACAATGCCAATTGCCTTTCTTCAGTTAGTGTCCAGAAATTCTCCATGATCCCTATCCTAAAAATAAAAATTCTTTTTTTACTCTGCTATCTTAAAGGTTTTCAGTGCTTTTCTCCCTCTTTAGGGCAAATCTTTAAAGAAATGACTTTTAACATTTTCCTAATTCAGAAATGTACATATTAGAAGAAAAGTAGCAAAGTGTAGATATTTAAAGTATTTTACAATTCAGTAACCCGGAGTAATAGTTTTTAAACTGTGATATATTTCCTTTAAGTCACTCTCTTGTTTTCCATTCTCTCCCCCCCCCCTTCCTCCCTTGCTCCCTTCTTCCTTCCCTCCCTTATCCTTCTGAATTTCTATATACTTTCTGAGGATCTCTATTGTACCACACTTAAATAATAACTACTAGATTATTCTGTTTCCAGACAACAAACCTATAAGTGAAGGAGCCTATCAACAGCCAGCACATATATCATCTCCTCCCAGAAGCCTTCCTTGACTAATCCTCCCCTAACATTACCGCCACAGATCTAATCACTTCTTCGTAGTACCTCCATAGAAAGTGCATATTTCCATTGTTGCATATCAAAGTGAAGTATAGTCAATTCACATGGAAATCCAGTTTCTATTAAACTATAAGTACCTTCCGCAACCCCATACATACTTCAGGCCATCTGTGCATGTTCATTTAAGCAAATTTTTTCATTCTGAATCCTGAACTCCCAATAAGGTGCTCATAAGAAACAGATACTTGGTATATGTTTGATGGATGATTAAATGAATAAACTCTCCTGGTGGTATTCCAAGAAACTCAACTCTCCTAAATGCTCTGAGACATTTTCCCCATTTCCCCAAAATAACTGCTGAATAATGTTCTTAAGAAATCACCAAGCAACACTGCAAGTCAAAGAAAGCTGAGTGTCCTAGGGAAGATGACAAGGCTATGGGCTTCATAAATGAAACCAACTGACTTCTAGAGGGCACTGTCCCCACACACTCTTCCTCCCTGATTCCTCGCCTGATTTCTCATATCTCATCCCCTTGTCCATTCCCTCTTGGCTTTGATCTTGGCCTATTCTACGTTTGCAGGCTTTCCATTGACCTTTACCAGGCTTTCGCTATTGTCTGAATGATTAGGTACTGGTCCATCCCTGACTCAGTTTCCCAATCAGAGACAAGATTTATTTTGTGTCTTCTATTCAGACACTTATAGACCACTTTAGGTTTTGAGTTTATTATTTTTAAACCTGCAGTCCTTTGGCTTTTAATGAATTCACCTAGCTTCTTGGCTTGGGAAAGGATGTTACCTTTCCACATCCATTTTATTTTTTTCTAGAAAGGAAAAGAAGAATGCCTTCAGATTGTTTTAATTTGGTTAAGGCTGAAGTGAAGAATATTTAAGAAAGCCTTTTGTTCCTAGAAAAAAAGCTACACAGTGGTTAATTCATATTCTACAAGACAATGTCCATAATTTGCAATCCCAAACACAATGTATTCTTGCATTGATAACTCTTACGTACTCTGAATATACTACTACTTTTTGTATTCTATTGCGGATATTAAAAAAAAAAAAAAAAAGAACGTCTTTAAATAAGAGGGACAAATGTTCTAAATATTCACATCTTAAGAAGGAGAATATTGTGTGCAGATTACACTAAAGGAGAAGTTTAAATTTAGGATAGAAACCATAACAATTGACTCTGTAGTGAAGAGACTGTTTCTCCGTTATCAAACACAGCTAGGAATTCAATGGAGGGAAGATAATCTTTTCCGCATGATATGGAACAAGTGGATATACCCATAGGCAAGAAAATGAACAACTCACACACTCCTTGATTTTATACAAAAATTAACTGAAAATTATTCGTAGACATAAGTATGAAATGTAAAGATATAAAACTGTGAGAAGGAAAGAGAACATCATTGTGACCATGAGTATTTAGGTAAGATATCAAAAGCATGCTCCATGAGAAGAAAAACTGATAAACTGTAGTTTGTCAAAATTAAACACTTTTTGAAACAGCTCTATGAAAGGCAGTATTAAAAGAATGGAAAAGCGAGCTACAAATTACAGAAAATATTTGCAAATTATATCCAGGTAAAGGATCTGTGTCCAGAATATATAATGATCCCTTAAAACTCAACAATAAGAAAACAGACAACTCCAATTAAAGAAAATATGCAAATGTTCTGAACAGACACTTCACCAAAGATGATAAATTAATGACAAATAAGCATATGAAAAGTTGCTCATTATCATCACTTATTAGGAAAATGCAAATTAAAATCACAATGAGATACAACTGCACACCTCTCAGAGTGGCTAAAAACAAACAAGCAAAAACTGACATTATGAAATGCTGGTGACAAACAAGAACAGAGCCTCTCACTCATTCCTGATAAGAATACAAAATGGTACAGCTACTTTCAAAAGACAGACATACATTTACCATATGACCTAGCAATCCTACTCCTATTTATTCATGTAACAACATGGATGAATCTTAAATGAATTTTACTAAGTGAAAGAAACCAGACCCAAAAGGCTGCTGCATGCAAGCATTTACACAGCCTTTCAGAAAAGGCAAAATTATAGTGAAAACACATCGGTAGGTGCCCACAGCTGGGAGAGGGTTGTTGACAACAAAATGGCCGCACAAAGGAATTTTTAAGATGACAGGAAGGTTCGGTATGCTGTCGTGGGGGTGGATACATGCTGACATAACCTTCAAACCCCACAGAACTATATACCACAAAGAATGAACAGAAGCATTTTTTTTTTACTAAAGTATAATTGACATAAAATGTTATATTCATTTCAAGTATACAACAGTGATTTGACAATGTTATACATTACCACATACTCACCGCAGTAAGTGTAGTTACCATCTGGTACCATACAAATACTACAGTATACTGACTATATTCCTTATGCTAATACTTTCCATCACCATGACTTAGTTATTTTAAAACTGGAAGTTTCTATCTCTTAACCCCCTGCACTTATTTCTCTCATTCCCCCAACCCTTTGCCTTCTAGCAACAACCAGTTTGTTCTCTACATTTATGAGTCTATTTCTGATCAATAGATGGCAGGGGATCCCAGGGGAGGATGCAGATTGTTACAAATGAAACTAACTGTATTACAAATGGTTAACCTCACCGAAGAGGGTGGAGGAAAAGGAGCAGATCTAAGTAATTCTGGGAAATGATGTTTTGACTGAATACTGTAAAGCTGAACATAAAATGAATTATACATAAACACAGTATGGGTTAGTAATTCTGATACTATTTTTAATGTAGTTTAGGGCTACAAATAAGTATATATATAAACTGTGGCTAATGGGAGCCATGTTTTACACATTCAGGGAAAGAACTTATAAATAAGCAAAGGTGGAAAGCTAGAATGAACCCTGTGGTGCTAAATTAGACTCAGATCTGTAATCATAAGATCATGTTTAGTTTAGTGGATGGACAGTGATGTTACACACATGTGTGCTTGAGTATACATAAATGCATTTTCTTGCCTAGGAAGTTGAGTTCAGCCCACTGAGCAGGATGAAAAGGAACGACATTGTAAGCAGACCCAGCACCCAGATATTGGTTTCTAAGTATTCTCCAATAAAAGATCCTGAAGCTCTGTTTTAGTGACTTTGGCAACAAAGTACCATAGACTGGGTGGCTTATAAACAACAGATTTTTTTTTTTTCCTCACCGTTCTAGAAGCTAGAAATCTGAAATCAGGCTGCCAACATGGTCAGATTCTGGTGAGAGCCTCTTTCTGGTTGCAGACTGTCAACTTTTCATTGCATCTTCAGATGGCAGAAAGACAGCACCCCAGCTCTCTGGTCTCTTTTTATAAGAGCATTAATCTCATTCGTGAGGACTCCACTCTTGTGATGTAATTACCTCCCAAAAGTTCCACCTCCAAATACCATTATACTGGCGAATTAGATTTCAACATTTGAATTTTAGAGGGACACAAACATTCTATCCATAGCAGACCTTTTAGAGAAATCACTGATTCTAGGGCTGGTACAGGGCAAAGACAGGATAACATGGGGCATCCTAGAGCATCAGAAAGTGAGGAAGTGCTTAAAGGAACAAACAAAAAAGGATAGGGGTACACCAAAAAGGGACAGAGAACAACCTGAAAATCAGTCTTTCAAGGGCTGAAACTGGAATAGTTTGAAAAACAACCTAATAATGATAGCACTGTCTATAACACAAAGAATAAAGTAAATATCTGTGTCTCTCCATCCTGATCTTAGTAAATGATTGAACGAGTAAGTGCAGAAGAAAACATTTTCCTTAGAGAAGAATTCCAAACAATAAATGTAAAAGAAATGAAAAAAATAGAAAATCACTATTGGAACAACAAAGAAATAATTGGTGAAGGCAAATCCACAAATTAATGATAATATTGGGCAAAACTCTAAAGAGAAAAAGGAGATTTGTTTATTCCCCAAAATATTTATTTTTAAAGTTTTTATTTATTTATTTATTTTGAGAGAGAAACAATGTGCACAGGGGGCAGGCAGAAGGAGAGGGAGACAGAGAATCCCAAGCAGGCTCCATGCTGTTAACACAGAGCCCGACGTGGGGCTCGAACTCACAAACTGTGAGATCATGACCTGAGCCAAAAATCAAGAGTTGGACACTTAACCAAGTGAGGCACCCAGGTGCCCTCAAAATATTTATTAATCACTGTGGTGTCTTTAATATACACTCAAATTCTTTGATAGGTTTCCCTCCATAAGGTAGAGGTTAATATTCCTGTCCTGGATTGTGAGCTGGACTTAGTGATTCACTTCTAAAGAACAAACAACTGGAAAGGGGTAAGGGGAAGATGGTGAGAGCAACTTCACAGTGAGGAACCTGGTGAACACCTTAACCAAATCATCAAGATTAACAACACCAGTAATAAGGCATGTTGATTTCATGTAAACCCTGATAGGAAGTGATGAAAATGCCACATTGCCTCTGTGGTATTCTTCTCCTAAATTAGTAACTCCAGTGTAATTATGAGAACACATAAATTCAAAAGAAGGAATGTTCTGCAAAATACCTGACCAGTTCTCTTGAAAAATGCCCAAGTCATGAAAACAGGGAAGGAGGAAGTTACAGATTAGAAGAGATTACATAGATATCACAACTAAATACAACATGGTATCCTATACTGATCATGGAACATAAATAGGACATCACTGGGAAAAAAAATTAATAAAATCTGAATAAGTCCTGGGGTGGCTAGCTGGCTCAATCAGTTGAGCATCCAACCCTTGATTTTGGCTCAGGTCACGATCCCAGGGTTATGGGACTCAGTCCCATATCGGGCTTCATGCTGAGCATGGAAACTACCTAAGATCCTCTCTCTCCTTCTGACCTCTCCCCTGCTCATGCACTCTCTAAAAATAAAAATAAATTTAAAAATTGTTTTAAATCCGAATAAGTCTGTAATTTATTTAATAGTATGAAACCAATTTTAATATCTTAGTTTTGAAAATGTGCCATGGTTGTATAAGATATTCACATATGGAAAATTGGGTGATGGTACATAGCAACTTTCTATTCTAAATATGCAACTTTTCTATAAACCTAAAATTATCTCAACTTTTTTTAAAAAAAGAAACAAATCCAGAATGTATAATCCAGAAAGATTATCTGCTAATAGCAGTGTCAAGAAATCACTTCATGTTGCTGGTTTCAAGTTTAGTTGTACAATGTGTAAATATATTCTACAATTCAGTTCATAAGGTTATAGATCATGCAGACCATAACAAGTAATTAGTAAATGCTGAGTAGTAACGTGGCCTAAAGCAATGGTCTAGTTCCCCCATTGAGAGAGGAAACATGCCTCTCCTCAGTTTAGAAAATAAAAATGAGTTGCTTCCTCATCCAGGGAAATAAATAATGGCTAATTAGCAAAAGAAGAAACAACTGACAGCATAAGAAAATCTTTGGAAATCTAAGACTCTGCATTACAGTTCAAAGACAAGATAAGATAAGTAAGATAAGATGAGATGAGATGAGATGAGATGAGATGAGATGAGATGAGATGAG
>NC_064810.1:135835582-135947574 GCF_023721935.1 Panthera uncia
AGATGAGATGAGATGAGATGAGATGAGATGAGATGAGATGAGATGAGATTCTCTCTCTCCCTCTGCCTCTCCCTCTCCCCCCACCACATATGTGTACACTCTCTAAATAAAAAATAATTTTTAAAAACCCTATAAACTGGCAAACTCAAGAGTTGTAGTGAAACACAAAGAACTTTAAAAAAACAAAGGGCAATGGAACAACAGAAGTTTACTTTCTAGAGTTTGTGTTTTCTATTTGCTCCTAAGAGCAAATTCAAAGCTAAGAAATGAACATAAACACGCCTTTCCCCTCACACTACTATAGTCTTAAATTAGAATTGTGAATTTATGAGATGGTTAAAGAGAAAATACAAGTTCAATTATTTACTAAAAACAAGTAAATAATGAGAAATATACTTTAACATGCTGAGATCTTGGCTAAGTTAATGATGCAAGTCAACATGAGCAATTTGCTGGGGATTCTCCAGGGAAGATGTTGGTCCACATTCCCAGTGTCCCCTAAGGCAAAATCTGTATTTGTGTCTCTTTCAGATGGTTTCCTTGGGGATACACAATTCTTTGGGGAATATAAATGTAGGCAAAGTATCATAAACTTGGCACTAAAAATAAAGGGGGGGTATATAGAATATCATTTTCATTAGCTAGTTGTGTCTCTCCTTAAAGATAGAATTAAGATTTTAAAAACTATTTTCTTCCATTTAGTAGCTATATTTGTGTACATGCAATCAATATATAAAGAAGAAAAAAAAAAACAAAAAAAAGAAAACAAGAAAAAAGAAAAAGAAAGCCATTTTACTAACAATCCTGTGTTACATATTTGTTGCAACAAGAGCAAACATCACTGCTAAGAGGATGACAACTAATACTTTTGTGTAACTGCTATGCACAAAGCATATTTTAGGTGCTTTGTAAGTAGTACTTAACCTTCAAAATAACCTAAAAGAAAAGCTGCTCTTAGGTCTACTTTATAGATAAGGAAACAAACTAAACTTTAGGAACATCGAGATCCCTTTGACCTCCTATTTCTCTATTAACCTAAATAAACAGCTCCACCTGGGGATGCATGAGATAATCCAGAATACCAAAAATAACATTAAGGGCTATTATGATTTATCTACATGATGCAAATTTTGCTGTTTTCTCTAGAAGTGATTGGCATTTCTGCTTAATCAGAACAAATAAGTTATTACAAGCAATTATGTAAGGCAATGAACAAGAAAATGTGGGAAATGCAAAGAAAAATAAAATTTACTGTCTAACCCCAAGAATCTTAAGATCTTTGGGGGGGAAGTAAAGTGAAAACTTAGAAGAATAAATATTAGTGTGTGTGTAAAACAACTTTGAAGACCACAGTATAATGGATTTCCTATGAAGAGATTATTTCAAGATTAAGTATTGAATAAAACAGCCTGTGGAGGGGAGTAGAGGATCGGGGAGTAAAGCATTTGCTAGACTGATGTCTCAGGGCAGGGAGAGACACCGGGTTGTTTTAATTAGCCAGCCTGGCCAGCCTCTCCCAGATGTGGAGGCACTGACGTGTGCCGGGTGGTGGCTTTCTCAGTTCCCTACCACCTCTGGTTGCTCAGCTCCACACTTGATCTCAGAGACTAACTAGAGCAATGTTACTCCAAGTATGCTCCACAGGGGAGTGCTGGTCTGGACGCTGTTTGTTACCAGCCTGCAATGAAATAAACCCAGACACTCTAATAGAAGAAACTTCTATACTAATGTGAATGAATAATGTTATGTCTTTTGATTCTTACAAGATACTTGGGACTTTATTATTTTTTTGAGTATCTTTTATTTTTATCTCATTTTTTCTAGTAATTCATTTTTATCATGTTTTACAAAATACCAGTCTGTAGTTGACTGGAAATGAAAACTTTAAATACACACACACACACACACACACACACACACACACACACCACTGTCACGACAGGTGATGTGAGAAGCATCATACTAGATTCTTGACCACTGAAACAGAGATTTTGCTCAAAGGACAAGCTGCTGAGAAAAATCTGTAGGTACAAATTGGTCTCAGGCTTCCCAATGGTCAGTAGGTAACATGCCAGCTGCTTAAAAAAGAAAGCCTTCTTAGTATGATAGCAAGATAAAACTTCTAGGAAATGGTCTTTTGTCCACATGATCTCTCTCTTTCCCTTCTCCAACCCATGGAATATTAACCAGTCTGAGAAAATGGGAACTCATGTTTCAAACATATACACATTTTTTTCTTATACTCAAGCTATCGGCCTTTATACTTACATCCTAAGAATATAATTAATATGATTTAAATTCTGTGGCTTTACAATGACTATCATCAGGAAAAGAACTTGGACACTTACACCTAATTCTCTAAGCAATGTGTGGAAGAAGGGGATTTAGGGGGCACAAGTGAAGAAAAGAATTAAAACTGATAGGAAGGACATCACTTTTGCTAAGTAGTAGTTGGAACTATCCCGCCACAGACAAAACAGTAATTTCCATGGATGTTCAGTGTTTTAGTCCAGGCTGAGTTACTAGGAAAGAGTTTAGGGAAGAAAACAACTTGGAGACAGAGAAAAAAAATAAAATAAAGAAATGTAACAGTTGCCTAAGAGAAAGAACATTCTACTGGGTGGCCAAAATGCTGGGAAAATAGGAAAATATATATTAAAATTATTTATCTATATTACATGATGGTACATATTAAATTCAATGACATTACATACTATGTTCAATATATCATCCCCCATTAACAGTGAACAAAACTGATTGTTAGGCTCCAAAAAACTGCAGCGAGGTAGTGTAGGTCCAGCAGTCCTTATATGTGTATCAGCAATTTGCATCTCTTCACTGAATATATGTGGGCATATAGCATTACCACATGGAAGCCATCAAGGGGCTTCCTTCCAATCAAATAAGCCAACAACCCACTCCACATTGCCACATCATCCAACTGAGCTCTAGAAATTATCATTCAAAAAGTCCCTCATCACTGGAAATATGAGGTGGTCTGTCAACGTTTCAATCACTCAAAGCAGCCTTCCCTTCCCTAGACCATCAAAGACAGGTATTAACGAGTCACTTAACATGGTCAAATATGTCATACATTGCCATATAAATCTAAATACAGATTTAGTGTCCATGCTATAGATTAGTAAAATGGCCTGAGCTGAATCATTGAGGCCGAATATTTTAAAAAGAAGAACGAGGAAGTCTCAAGGGTTAGATGTGAATGTTTTGATATTAGGATAAGAAAGTAATCTATTCTTGACTGCCAAGCTAAAAACACATACTTACATCCTAAAGCAATATGAAACCATTGAAGATTTCTGAGCAAGAGAATAAGATGTTAAAAGTGTGTACAGAAAGGTAGGTTGAGTTAGAGAACAGGGAGAGGAATTAGTCTGCCACTACAACAGGAGAAATTCCATGAATCACTATTTGGGTCGTTATGGGACAATGGAAATGAAAATCAAAAGGTTTCAGAGTACTTGAAAAGCCAGAATAGGCTGACCAATGTGCCTAACGGGATTGTTTGAAATAGAAGAGGGAAAGGCAGCTGTCAAGTTTTGAGCTTGGCAAAACAATGGCACTGTTACCAGGAAAGCACACATCGGGTGAATTGGGTTTGGGCTTAAGAAGAGATGTTTACAACTTTAACCTTGGAGATCAGCACTCCATCAAATAGGGCATTCAATCAACAGCTTAAAGTATGAAACTTAAGCTCAGAAGACAGGCAAGAGATGTGAAATGTGTCTGTTCTATATTTCGGATAATAGTAACAAGAAACATAGAGTTCATGACAACAGCCCAACTTTCATTTAGTAAATCTCTCCATTGATACAACACTCTTCCATGAGAACAAAAACAGTTACTGAAAAATCTCTTGAGACATTCAGTTTTCCTTGAGGTCAACAAACCTCTACAAAATCGACAGTTCCAAAAAGTGTTAATACTCCGAGCAAGAACCTTCCTAAGGGAAAAAATAAATTAACCATTATTAAACTTTTGCTCCAGGGTTTGTAATACCTGTGGTTTGCCACAGTGCGCTGCTTTGTTATAACTGCCTAAGACTTGGGAAGTGATTTATCTTGAAATTGTGTTAGTCTTTGGAGAGTTTCAAGACAGATTCCTTACTTAGCTCTGAGACAAACTGATATCAGACAAATGGAAACGAAACAAACCTGAAAATATCAAAAGCAGAAAAGTATAATAAACTAGGTATATTCTTTTTAAAACAATTTTTTGTTAATGTTTATTTACTTTTCAGAGACAGACTTTTGAGAGAGAGTGCAAGGGAGGGAGGGGCAGAGAGAGAGGGAGACACAGAATCCAAAGCAGGCTCCAGGCTCCGATTGTCAGCACAGAGCCCAACACGGGGCTCGAACCCACAGACTGCGAGATCATGACCTGAGCCGAAATTGGACACCCAATGAGCCACCCAGGCGCCCCTAAACTAGGTATATTCCTTTTTTTTTTAAATTAGGTATGTTCTTATTATCAATCCAAAAACTGGATTTTTTATCTTTTGGTTTTAACAAATATACCAAAGTGAAACCCTCATCTACTTTGAATCAGGATCATAAAATCTAAAATGAGAGGCTCAGATGATTAATATTTAATGTCCCTTTCAGGCACATCAGCTCCCAAAGTACAATTGGTAAGTCTGAAATAGGATAGTTTTCAAAGTGAGTTTAATACCCCTTAAATACAAATGACTTCACAGTCTATAACTCTATGCTGAATTTACTATTTCATGCAATCTTCCAAATGCAGGTATTTCATGCCCCACAGGCATATTTAAAAGTAATGGCAAAGACTAAAAACATCCTAGGTACAGCTATTGGTTTTTAAGTAATTTTGGGGGGGATAAATTTCTCAGGACATCTGCTGTACAACTTGGCCTTAGCGTGTGCCCAGATGAATAAATATCAGCTGAGTTTTCCAAGGTCTCAAAATAAGCTGTGATTTCCAAAATTTATGCTTGAGGATGTGACCTTGGCACATCCCAGACTCCAAAATGGCCTACCTTAATTCTGAAGTTGTCTGCACTTGTATCAAAACTGCTGAGGAAATGACTTCCAAGTGAAGAGAAGTTCTGTATTTTTCAGTCCTAAAATGTCAAGCTAGAAATACTGTTATGGACTAAATGTTTGTGTCCCCCCCTCCCAAGGTTGCTATGTTGAAATCCTAACACCCCAGTATTAGGAAGTGAGGACTCTGGGAAGTAATTAGGTCATGAGGGTGGAGCTCCCATTAACGGGATTCAAGAGACAGGAGTTTTGCTCTCACTCTGTTCTCCGCATGTAGGATACAAGAAAAACCTGACCATCCACAAGCCAGGAAGCAGGCTTCACCAGACACTGGATTTGCCACACCTTAATCTTGGACTTCCCAGCCTTCAGAACTGTGAGAAAAAAAATATTGTTGTTTAAACCACTCAGTCTTGGTTTCTATTACAGCATCCTAAGCTAATACTTCCTGTATACCGCATTCAAAGAAACTGTGAGATTGTAGAGTTTGAGAAGAAAGTCTAAATAATAAATAATTAACTATAGCTCCTTTATTATTGTTTACCTTGTTTTCAGGTTACTCTTGATGTAATACGTTTTATTAAAGAGGTGTCACTGTAAATAGAGAAATGGGATTTATATCTTGATTTTTTTTTTTTTTTTTTTTTTTTTTTTTTGCCACCATTCTGGCGTCAACATTCCTACCACATGACATATGTCCTGGGATTAGTACAGCTGTGATTGCATTCCAAGGAAGCATACTGCTGGCTTCATTGCAGCAAAATCTATATAAACCGGTGTGTTACCAAATATTTCGAAGCAGTGCAATATGACTCAGCTATTTGATTTAGCAAAAAAAAGGATAAACAACAAAAAATTACCACCCTTCCGCCTCCATTTTCACTAATCAGCATTTTCAAGTCACCTGGTGAGAGCGTTTTAATTTTAAAGTAGTAAATTTGTTTTAGCTTTGACAGCTTGCAACAATAGATGATACATATGTGTGTGACACAGCAACTACAAAAGGCTTGGTGAATGCTCAGACGAAAGTGCTTTATCAAAGAGTTCATTTTCTCTTTCTTCTTTAAAAAGTTTTTTTTTTTTCAGTCTGTGTGGAAAATATTGAGTCCTACCTGCCTTATCAGGAGGATGACAAACGTTCCAAGCCTGCCACAAATTGGAAGGAACTGTGATTGAAGGTACCATGAAAAACCACTCTAATCAAGTAATAATCACTGTGAATCATTTCCAGGAGAATCTGCAAAGTGGTTTAGACTGAAGTGTCATGGCTCAATCTGAGCTCCTTATGAAGAGAGAAGTCTCAGTCCCAATCTCAGTGATAGTGACAGTCCAATGAAGAGAGAAGTCTCAGTCCCACTATCTCAGTGATAGTGACAGTCCAATGAAACCACCCTTCCACTGTTTTTACTTTCTGACACAAAACATTTGGCCAGGGGTTTTGGAAAGCATTAACAGGTGCTAGGATCAGATTCATAAAACCATGGATAATGAGAGAATGTTTTAAATGTAAAATTTTATTCAAGCCTTTGATTGCAATTACTTTAATGGCTCACACAAGAAGAAATGCGTTTCTTTTCAAATCTAACTCTCCTTCTTTCTCTAGAATATCTCTCAAGTCGGAACTATGCCTTTCCATGGCTATTAGCAAAATTCTTTTTCAGTCTTTGACTTTCATAAAGTACTAAATGTGTCTTTTTTCTGACGTCTGTCCATTCTTAAGCATTTTCCCTGCCACAGCCAAAACGATTTACCTTGTGTGTTATAAACGCCTGCTTCAATACCAGAAAACATTAATTAAATGACTACTGTAGGCCCTCAAAAACCACATAGACACATTTGCCAAAGGAAACTCAACTGACAAGCAAGAACCATACTCTGAACCACATGGATGAATTCCAAAGATACATTTTCTTTCACTCTAAACCTAGAACTGCCTTTGTTTTAAAACTAACTGAAATGCTCTAGAGTGTAGTTAACTTTATGATATAAAATTTGAGGTTAGTGTCTCAATTGCCTGACATGCACACTAAATCATTCAGATAAAAAGCTTTTAGTAGCTTTCATTTCCATAATATATGGTATCAAAGGGGGGGAAATTATTGCATTTCTTACTCCTATGATGAAGATAAGAAAAAAAGAAAATCCTTCCAGAAATGATTTTGTGAGATACTCTACTAATTCTCTCATTCCATTTTAAATACTCCTCTTTTCAAGCTTTTTTTCCCCACTTTTTTCTGATAAAACATAACTGTGCTTCCTTAGTAATCCTGTGATTCTAATTATTAGACTTATTGTTTTTTCAGAACTGAAAGACTCTGTTTACGTATATTTGTAGCGTATGTCAATGCACCCTTTGAGAAGTGTAGGCATATACACAACACTCACACTGTTCAACTAATATACAGACCCAGTTCAGTTTATTCACACACACACACACACACACACACACACACACACATTTCATTTACATACTCACAAAGTTTTATTTATATTACAGAGTTTCATTTGTCCTTTCTTCTGTTACATTTTGAATTGCTGAGTATCAGGAAGTAGAACTATTACGGTGATTTCATTCAATTACCTTGGGCCACAAAAATGCAGCTTTATTTACCATTTTCTTTGTCCTTTGCAGTATTGATTATTTAATATATTAAGCTACTGATTAGTAGAAAAAAATAATCATTTTTTAGCTAGTTATAAAAGTCAAAACTTTTTTTTCTTTCAGTTAAGGCTAAAAGCTTAAGGGAAAGTGATAGGAGAAAGTATGCATGTTTAGCATGCAAATATAGAAAGCTTTAAACCATAGTTTTATTTTTTATTTCTTAAAAAAATTTTAATGTTTATTTAGTTTTTGAGAGACAGACGGAGACAGAGTACGAGAAGGGGAGGAATGGAGAGAGAGAGGGAGACACAGAATCCAAAGCAGGCTCCAGGCTCCAAGTGGTCAGCCCACAGCCCGACGCAGGGCTCAAACCCACGAAACACGAGATCATGACCTAAGCTGAAGTCAGAGGCTTAACAGACTGAGCCACCCAGGTGCCCCTAAACCATATTTTTAAATCACAAGACAAATTGATGATGATGATGACTAATTTGACCTCCATACAACCTATACCAACAATTACATCAGTGAAAAATATGACATCTTGAAAAATGCGTATTTTGATGAAGATGTGTTAGAGATGTTTGGGGAAACCACGTTATTCTTGAAAGTCACACAAGTTAAGCTTACTTAACATATTTTTCACTATTTCACAGATTGCTATTTATATACCACAATTTTCACAACTTTCCAGTATGACAATTTACAAGGCAGACTTCCTCTGAATTCCAGAGTATATGTATAAAAAATCAAGAATCTTACTGTATCCACTACAAAAATAAATTCACAAAAAGCATGAGTTTTAAGTCTACAAAAAAGGATAGAACTGTTTGATAGTCCTCTGTCAAGCCACTGCAAGGGTTCATTAACTATACAAACTTGCTCTTTGAAGATTCTGTTTCCCAGAATCAGGCAAATCTCAGCATAAAGCATCCCAACATACTCAAGGCTGTACCAGTCAGTCATTCAGTGTGCTACTGGGAAAGAAATCCAATAATCACCAGCTACCTGCAAGGGACATACTGACCACATGTCCTATACAGGACCATACAGCTCTACAGCAAGACAAGCTAAGCTTTATCCAATTTAGATGAAATTGAACTTCCATTCCTTCATTCATTCAGCAAATATTTACTGAGCTCTGAATTTGTGCTTTGGGAATACAGGGAAGAAGATAAACCTACTTCTCACCTTTCATGCAGTGTTAGAGGAAGATGCAGAACATTAAAAAAATCACATAATTAGGGGTGCCTGGGTGGCTCAGTACGTTCAGTGTCCAACTTCAGCTCAGGTCGTGATCTCCCAGTTTGTGGGCTCAAGCCCTATGTCAGGCTCTGTGCTGACAGCTCAGAGCCTGGACCTGCTTCAGATTCTGTGTCTCCCTCTCTCTCTCTCTCTCTGCCCCTCCCCACTCTCATTCTGCCTCTCTCTTTCTCAAAAATAAATAAACATTAAAAAAAAATTTTTTTCATCACATAATTATATCTGTACAATTAAGATCAAGATTATGAAAAGTAAGAAACCGAGCATCTTTAAACTGGCATTACTCTTCAGCAGGCACAGGCTTTTGGATTTGGATGTGGTTGTATGATTTACGTGTTCTATGAACTTGGGCCAACTAGTCCATCTCCCGTAGACTCCACTTCCTCAGCTCTCTAGTGAGAATTAATTCCTACTTGTGGACATTTTAAAGGGGGACTACAAGTTCTGTTCCACTCTTCCCCTAAAAACTGAAGAGGGGAGCTGGTGGCATCACAACGCTCCTCACAGGACACCCCCTCCTTTGTTGTGGCTGGGGTTTCAGGCACGTGAAGCTGCAACTCTGGTCTACGTAACAGTGCCCTGCACACCACGTACGAAAGCGTTAGACTCCGAGGCGGGTACAGTGGACACAACTGCAGTGTGTATTTGACACCTTAAGATGGTATCTGAGGCAGGGAGAGGGAATGGAAAGAATAAAATTATGAACAGTTACGTCTCCTCACTCCAAGCTCAGCAGTCACTGCAGTGACCTCTAGGGCAGGTACAAGTAGAAGCCATGTTCTATTCTTCAGCTGAGGTAAGGGCATGCCGCCTACACCTACCTCTCTCAGATGCACCCTCTTGGAAGGTGGCTGTCAGCCCAAGCCACCTGGAGAGGCCCTCTGTAAATTCTCTGGTAGACACTCCCATGTAGCCACCCTTCACATGAATAGAGAAATCATTTAGAAGTAGGTACTCCAGGAGTGCCGGGGTGGCTCAGTTGGTTAAGCATCCGACTTTGGCTCAGGTCACGATCTCACGGTTCAAGCCCTGCATTGGGCTCTGTGCTGACAGCTCAGAGCCTGGAGCCTGCTTTGGATTCTGTGTCTTCATCTTTCTGCCCTCCCCTACTCATGCTCGCTTGCTTGCTCTCTCTTGCGTGCCCGCGTGCACTCTCAATAAATGAATAGAATATTAAAAAAAAAAAAAAAAGAACTAGATACTCCAGGGAAACCTCGGTGGCTCAGGCGGTTAATTAAGCACTTGACTCTTGATTTCAGCTCAGGTCATGATCTCATGGTTCACGGGTTTGAGCCGTGCAACAGGCTCTACAGCACAGATCCTGCTTGGGAATCTCTTCCCCTCCCCCATACTCTCTCACTCCCTCTCTCAGAATAAATAAACATTAAAAAAATAGATACTTCAGAAACTTTTTACTTTGATATAATCCCACTTGTTTATTTGTGCTTTCATTGCCTATGCTTTTAGTTTCATATCCCCCAAAGAATCATTACTAAGAAGTTATTTCCTTGTTTTCTTCTAGGAGTTTGACAGTTTCAGGTCTCATATTTAACCCTCTAATCTATTTCAGGTTAAATTTTGTTTATGGTATAAGATAAGGGTCCAATTTCACTCTTATGCATGTGGATATACAGTCTTCCCAGCAACATTTATTGAAGAGACTGTCATTTCTCCACTGATTCTTTTAACTTTTTATTTGAATACAGTTGACGCACAATGTTATATTACTTTCAGGTGCACAACATAATGATTCAATTTCTCTATAAGTTATACTATGTACCCCACAAGCGTAGCTACCATCTATCACCATATGACACTATTATAAAATCATTGACTTTTATACCTGGGATGCAGGGCTGGTTCAACATCCGCAAAACAATCAATGTAATTCATCACATCAATAAAAGAAAGGACAAGGGCCACATGATCCTCTCAATAGATACAGAGAAAGTATTTGACAAAATACAGCATCCTTTCTTGATAAAAACCCTCCAGAAAGTAGGGATAGAAGGAGCATACCTCAAGATCATAAAAGCCATGTATGAAAGACCCAACACTAATACCATCCTCAATGAGGAAAAACTGAGAGCTTTCCCCCTAAGGTGAGGAACAAGACAGAGATGTCTACTCTCGACACTGTTATTCAACATAATATTAGAAGTCTTAGCCTCTGCAATCAGACAACACAAAGAAATAAAAGTCATCCAAATCGCCCAGGAAGAGGTCAAACTTTCACTCTTCGCAGATGACATGATACTCTATATGGAAATCCCAAGAGATTCCACCAAAAAACTGCTAGAACTAATCCATGAATTCAGCAAAGTGGCAGAATATAAAATCAATGCACAGAAATCGGTTGCATTCCTATACAACAACAATGAAGCAACAGAAACAGAAATCAAGGAATTGATCCCATTTGCAATTGCACCAAAAACCATAAAATACCTAGGAATAAATCTAACCAAAGAGGTGAAAAATCTATACGCTGACAACTATAGTAAGGTTATGAAAGAAATTGAAGAAGACACCAACAAATGGAAAAATATTCCATGCTCTGGGATAGGAAGAGCAAGTATTGTTAAAATGTCAATACTACCCAAAACAGTCTACATATTCAATGCAATCCTTATCAAAATAACATCAGCATTCTTCACAGGCCCAGAACAAACAATCCTAAATTTTGTATGGAACCAGAAAAGACCCCAAATAGCCAAAGCAATCTTGAAAAAGGAAACCAAAGCAGGAGGCATCACAATCCCAGACTTCAAGCTGTGTTACAAAGCTGTTATCATCAAGACAGTATGGTACTGGCACAAAAACAGACACTCAGATCAATGGAACAGAATAGAGAACCCAGAAATGGACCCACAAACGTATGGCCAACTAATCTTTGACAAAGCAGGAAAGAATATCCAATGGAATAAAGACAGTCTCTTCAGCAAGTGGTGCTGGGAAAACTGGACAGCGACATTTAGGAAAATGAACCCGGACCACTTTCTTACACCATACACAAAAATACACTCAAAATGGATAAAAGATCTAAATGTAAGACAAGAAGCCATCAAAATCCTAGAGGAGAAAGCAGGCAAAAACCTCTTTGATCTTGCCTGCAGCAACTTATTACTCAACGTCTCCGGAGGCAAGGGAAACAAAAGCAAAAATGAACTATTGGGACCTCGTCACAATAAAAAGCTTCTGCACAGCGAAGGAAATCATCAGCAAAACTAAAAGGCAACCGACGGAATTGGAGAAGATATTTGCCAACAACATATCAGATAAAGGGTTAGTATCCAAAATCTACAAAGAACTTATCAAACTCAACACCCCAAAAACAAATAATCCAGTGGAGGAATGGGCAAAAGACAAGAATAGACACTTCTCCAAAGAAGACATCCAAATGGCCAAGCGACACATGAAAAATTGCTCAACATCACTCATCATCAAGGAAATACAAATCAAAACCACAATGAGATACCACCTTACACCTGTCAGAAGGCTAACTTTAACAACTCAGGCAACAACAGATGCTGGAGAAAGAGTATCTCCTTTGCACTGCTGGTGGGAATGCAAACTGGTGCAGCCACTCTGGAAAACAGTGTGGAGGTTTCCCAAAAAATTAAAAATAGAACTACCCTATGACCCAGCAATTGTACTACTAGGTAGGAATTTATCCAAGGGATACAGGTATGCTATTTCGAAGGGGCACATGCACCCCAGTGTTTATAGCAGCATTATGAACAGCCAAAGTATGGAAAATGCCCAAATGTCCATCGAGGGATGAATGGATACAGAAAATGTTGTATGTATGTGTGTGTGTGTGTGTGTGTATACACACACACACACACACACACACACACACAATGGAGTATTACTTCGGCAATCAAAAAGAATGAAATCTTGCCATTTGCAACTACGTGGATGGAACTAGAGGGTTATATGCTAAACAAAATTAGTCAGAGAAGGACAAATATAATATGACTTCACTCATATGAAGACTTTAAGATACAAAACAGATGAACATAAGGGAAGAGAAGCAAAAATAATATAAAAACAGGGAGGGGGACAAAAACATAAGAGACTCTTAAATATGGAAAACAAACAGGACTACTGGAGGGGTTGGGGGAGAGGGGATGGGCTAAATGGGTAAGGGGCATTAAGGAATCTACTCCTGAAATCATTGTTGCGCTATATGCTAACTAACTTGGATGTAAATTAAAAAAAAAGATTAATTGGGGCGCCTGGGTGGCTCAGTCGGTTAAGCGTCCGACTTCAACTCAGGTCACGATCTCACGGTCTGTGAGTTCGAGCCCCGCGTCGGGCTCTGGGCTGATGGCTCAGAGCCTGGAGCATGCTTCCGATTCTGTGTCTCCCTCTTTCTCTGCCCCTCCCCCGTTCATGCTCTGTCTCTATCTGTCTCAAAAATAAATAAACATTAAAAAAAACTTAAAAGATAAATTAAATAAAAATTTAAAAAATAAACCAAAAAATAAATTAAAAAAATCATTGTCTGTATTCCCTATGCTGTGCCTTTTATCCCCATGACTTATTCATTCTATAACTAGAAGCCTGTATCTCCCACTCTGCTTTACCCATTTTGCCCACCCTCCTACCCTCTCTTCCGTCTGGCAACCATCGGTTTGTTCTTTGTATCTGTAGGTGTGACTTGGTTTTTTGTTTGTTTATTCATTGTATTTTTTTGTAGCTTCTACGTATGAGTAAAATGACATAACATTAGTCTTTCTCAGTCTGACTTGAATCACTTGGCACAATACCTCTATGTTCATCCACATTGTCACAAACAACAAGATTGCATCCTTGTTAAATGGTTGTGGAATTTTCCTGTATGTGGTGGGCAGGGGCAGGGGGGTGGCGGGGGGGGGGCAGGGGGTGGGAGGGGGTGATAGTGGGGTGTGTGTGTGTGTGTGTGTGTGTGTGTGTACACCGCTTCTTGTCTATTCATCTTAGGTTTCTTCCATATCTTGGCTATTGTAAATAACACTGCAATAAACAAAGAGCTATAGATATATCTTTTTGAATTAGCATTTTTGTTTTCTTTGGGGATTGTTGATGTCCTTGTCAAAGATCAGTTGACCATAGATGTATGGGGTCATTTGGGGGCTATTCTGTCTCACTGATCAATATGCCTGTTTTTATCCAGTACCATAGTGTTGTAGTATATTTGGAAATTAGGAAGTATGATGACTCTAGGTTTGTTCTGCTTTTTCAAGATTACTAGCCTTAACAGTTTCACCCCAGGTGTTCCATTCACTCTCAGACATTCAAATCTCCCTGTAAGAGAGTCCAGACTTGTGGTAGAGAGAAACCATGTCCATTCAGAATCTCCTATCTATATCTCTAATCTTAGAATATAGAAGCATAATACACTGGCTGCTGTTTTATGCCAGTGAATTTTGAAAGCTTATTTTATTTCTTTATAGACAGAGTACAAGCGGGGAAGGGGCAGAGAGACAGAGAAAGAGACAGAGAGAGACAGAGAGAGAGAGAGAGAGAGAGAGAGAGAGAGAGAGATTCCCAAGCAGGCTCCATATTGTTAGCATGGAGACCGATGCAGGGCTCAATCCCATGAATCATGAGATCATGATCTGAGCTGAAATCAAGAGTGGGATGCTTAATGAACTGAGCCACCCAGGCGCCCCTTACGCCAGTTAGTTTTGGATTGACTTGTCATGCAGCAATAGATAATTAGGATCCCATCCTCCATAATAGTAACTGTAACAATAAATGTAAAGCAGGTGGTATTTTTTCTTCAACATAGTAGGCACTCAGTGAAGGAAAACATTTTCATTATATGGCTTGTCAGAAATTCAAAAGAAGTGCCATATACATGATAGTAAGATTGAAGTGCACTGAGCTAAGATTTTACAACCTCTAGGGCATTCCATCATCATAATTCTGATCTGTATTTGAGAAATCAAGTAATATGAGGGGCGCCTGGGTGGCTCAGTTGGTTAAGCGTCTGACTTCAGCTCAGGTCATGATCACAGTCCGTGGGTTCGAGCCCTACGTTGGGCTCTGTGCTGACGGCTCGGAGCCTGGAGCCTGCTTCAGATTCTGTGTCTCCCTCTCTCTCTGCCCCTCCCCTGCTCATGCTCTGTCTCTGTCTCAAAAATAAATAAAAACATTTAAAAAAAGAAATCTGGTAATGTGAAATATTATTTTTTAAAACCTGTATAAATAGAAGAATGTAACACACATCCTACCACACATCACTCTTTCGGTAGGGATGAGGTCAGCAGGCTGATTTGTTGTACTGGAAATTACTAAGGATAGAGATTGATACACTATAGATAAATCCATAAATAACTGAAGAGCAACAGCAATAGTTTGTGACAAACCCTTTCAAAGCTCGGAGAAATGTGCAAATGTGCATTATTTGAAATTATGCTGATCTTCAATTTCTAAATGGAGGTAGCTAAAATAGCGTTGCTTTTATTTATACTTGGGTCCAAAGAGTCCACCTGAAACAAGAGAGGGATGTATATGCCATGTCAGCTTTTCCCTTCAGCAAAGAAGCCTCTCTTTCACATGGTCTATAAAGATATTGATCACCCCTTTAGGCTAACTGGGCACTACATTTTCACTCGGGGGAATATTATCCAAATTACCCACAGCAAGTACATAGAATGGAAACTAACTCTCCTCCCCCCCCCAAAAAAAAACATATCAACATTCATAAAGTACAGTTAAATTTCTATATGTTTACAAATATTCACTCTCAAATTTGTAATTTTGGAAAGAACAAGCCAAAGACGTAATAAACTTAAAGTATTTTCCCCAAACGTATTTACATATAGCAAAACACAGAGCTATACAATCCTATGTGATATGATGAAAACAATTAAAATACCTTTATAGAGTAATTTCTAGTATTTCCTGAGTATCATTCTTTAAATTGCAAAGACTCTAAATTTTTTTAATTCCTATTTTAATAAGGATGCTAAAATAGATTTATTGATTTAGATTTTAACATACTCTGAGTGTAGTAATGACCTTTTTCAGCCAACTGTATTGCTAGATATTGCCTTCTCAAGGCGACCCCTCTCTCCTCCTTTTTGTTTTCCTGGAAAAAAAAAAATAAATGTCATGTGTTCAGACTGGAATTACTTTTCTTTTAATTGATTTATTAGGAGTGTAAGGGAATATTGCCCCCGATACTCTGCATGTTGAATTTAATAATTTATAATCAAAATGTACTTGCTATACATGAACCAGCTATGTAATATGGGAATTCAGTGCAAGATGAAAATGTGGGCCCTTGGTTCAAAAATTAAGAATTTCCAGATGTTGAGAGACAAGGATTGAACAAAGCATGGAGAAGGGTCGTCAAAGCCCAAGGCCCTTTGCCTCTGCTTCAGACACAGATGAAGCCAGCCCTGGCTGTAAAATATTTAAGGAATACTGCATACATAGAACAGGGACCAAGTGAGCAAAAAGCAAAGCATTCTGTCTGCGGAGAGTTCCAGTGTGAATTTGTGGGTGTCTCGTCATTTTGATATTAAATCCTTCTTGCCAAGAAAACCTTAAGCCATGGAATCCAAAAACGGCTCAAGAACTTTACTAATTACATTATGAAACACTACCAAACACTTCAGGAAAATGGGTTTCCATACTCATTTATCCAAATAACCATCGATCCTCAATGCATCAATCTTGGGATCAGAGCAAGGCCAAGTCATCAACTTTGTTTCACCAGAATGAAAACACCAAGCCCCCAAATGTGCTGGACTACTGAGTCACTTACAATTTCACTATTAGTTCAGATTAAGAAAAATTCTACACCAAATTTAAAAGATTTTGCTGATACCATTTGCTAAAATAATCAAGACCACAATTAATAAGCCCTGAAAACCTGATATCTTAAAGTACATACATAAAACTAAATATTCCTTCTTAACTATCATCTTTACACAAGTGTCAACTATAATCTTTCACTGAACAATTTAGGAAGACCTTCTCTTGCTTTAAGTTCTAAAAGAGAAATAAGCATAGCATAGTAATATTTCCATAACACTTGTCTTCCACAAAAATAAGAATATACTACCATTTCTTATGTAAAATTTATTACCATATATTACAAGGCTTGACTGGTGCACCTCCTTTCTCACACATTTCTCTATGTGGAAGTTTCCTGAGTGAGTCTCCACAATTTATAAGTTTTTCTGCCTTTATCTTAGACCTCATTTCTCAACTTGAGCACCACTGACAATTTGGACCAGATAATACCTTGTTTTAGAGAGTTGTCTTGGGTTGTATCTTGGGCCAGGGTCTCTGGCCTCTACCCACTAGCTGTCAGCAGCAAACCTACTCTCAGTTGTCAAAACCAAAAATGTGTCCAGACATTGTCAAATTCCTTCTGAGGGGCAAAATCACCACCCATTTCCATTGGCAATCATTGCCAGAGACCTACTTCTGTTAACAATGAAGTAAATGGAACAAAATTCAGAGTTTGCACCTGGCATCCTATAGATGCTATTTTTAGATCCATATCTGTCACTCAGATGTTGTATGCACCAGGAAAATTCATCTAGCCTCTTTAAATTTCTCTTTCCGCCTTTGTAAAATAGAGCTTATGAGATTTACGTCATAGGACTGTGATCAAGGCTAAATGGATAACGCTTGTAAAATGCTTAGTTTAGTACCTGGCACATGGTAACCACTCAATACATGTTACTCAAAAACTGCAACTGAAATGCAACCTAATTCAAATCAATAAAATGAGAATCAAGAATTCAGGGAAGAAAGAGATAGAGAGTGAAGTATTTCCCAAACTAAAGGCTTTTCTTTTCTTCCATTTGGATGTGAACTTTAGACTGTGATATTACTGACTTCAGAATTTCAGAATATTGATTTAGGAAGTTTTAAACAATTGTGTGCTTTCTTGGCACATATTTTAGTCCATCCTTGTGGAGGTAAATTGAGAGTAATTAGATTTAATGCCAAAATACTGAATTTTCCTCCATTTGAAAATCATTTGCTATTCACCTGTTTAATAAGAAAAGAGTAAGGAGTCATTGTGCTGTGGGGAAATAAACCCAACAGAAAGACACTTAAGATGCAGATCGTGCTTTTACAAATCCGAGTCAAGGTGGGTGGATGTGTTTGTGTATCATTCTATCACAAAGTAACTGATATGATAAAGGTATCAACAGAAACTATGGAAGCAAAATTGAAAAAAGACACTACTGTTATGAAAAGTGGCGCCCATTTATTTACGGACTATTAGGTGCTGAGGTTTCTGCTGAGTATTTAACATATCATCTCATTTCATGAACACTATCTGGGTGGCTGGGGAAGGCAGCAAAAGCTGGCCCTGGATATTGAAGAATGATTCATGGGCATCCAGGAGAGATTTTTATTTTTTTTAATTTTTATTTATTTTTTAATGATATGTATTTATTTATTATTATTTTTTTTAGTATATGAAATTGTCAAATTGGTTTCCATACAACACCCAGTGCGCATCCCAAAAGATGCCCTCTTCAATACCCATCACCTACCCTCCCCTCCCTCCCACCACCCATCAACCCTCAGTTTGTTCTCAGTTTTTACGAGTCTCTTATGCTTTGGCTCCAAGAGAGATTTTTAAAAATGGAGAAGATCATTACAGTAATAAGAAATCACGTTTGCACATCAGCACTAAAATGTGTGGCAAGTTTGAGTAAGCTTAATGAGTTTAGTATGGATGAAACACAGGTGAATTTTTGAGTTGAAAGCATAGAAATGAAAACCAAGAGGCACATTGGCCAAGACTATAAAAAATGTCTCTTCCTCAGGCTAAATAGTTTATTTTTTACCCTGTAGGTATCAGGAAGTAACAAATGATAAATCCCAGCATTACACAGTAAAATCTATTCACAAGAAGATGATTGTGGTGGCACAGTGTGAACCTAAATAGAAGATCAGGGGGATTCGATAATTGATGAGATGTTAGAAGACAAGGAAGGAAGTGTTCTGGACCAATATGCATCTTCTACCCTAGGAAAATGGATAGACTGTGGTAACGATAACTGATAGAAGAATATTCCTTTAAAAAATCACATTAGAGGGTAGGAAAATGTTAAATTTTGGTGTTTGGGTAACACCTATGCTGTCCAGTAGCCTTTTGGAAATAATTGTTGAATCTTGGTGGTGGAGTGGGAAGGAATTAGAACTGACATATTGACGTAAGAAACGATAAAATTTATTATAATTAAAACCATAAGGTTAGTTGTAATCAAAAGAACAGTTGGCTGGTTCAGAGGTTTTGAATTTCAGCTTGGATTTCAAAATCTTAGCAACTGTAAATTATGAAAGCATTTTCTCATTAGCCAGCCAAATTTTCAGATACAAAGATTAGAGTGTTTTCTAGTATAGAGGTTCCTCAAAAAATTAAAAAGAAAATTACAATATGATCCAGTAATTCCACTACCCATATTTAACTAAAGAATATAAAAACACTAATTTGAAAAGATATAAGCACCCCTGAATTTGCCGCAACATTATCTACAGTAACCAAATTATGGAAGCAACCCAAGTGTCCACTGATAGGTGAATGGATAAAGAATATGTGGTGTATACACACACACACACACACACACACACACACACACACAATGAAATATTACTCAGGCAAAAAAAATGAAATCCTGCCATTTGCAATAACACAGATACACCCAGGAGAGTATAATGGTAAGTGAAATAAGTCATAGAAAGACAAATACCCGATGATTCCACTCGTATGTAGAATTTAAGAAAGAAAACAAACAGAAGAAACAAACAAACCTGACACTGATGATTGCCAGAAGGAAGGTGGATAGGGATGGGGGAAACGGATGAAGAAGATTAAGGGTACATTTACTATGATGAGCAGTAATGTATAGAACATTGAATCACTATGGTGTATACCTGAAACTAATATAACACTGTATGCTAATTATAATGGGTTTTTTTAAAAAAGATCAGAGTGTACAACCAATATAATAATAGTTTTCCTTTCAATAATACTAAGGATGATAAGTAAAAATCTGTTTAGTGGTAAAACATGTCATATTACCATGATGGGGGAGACTCACCAATGACAAGATTCCAATTTTCATATATTAAATTTTATAATTTAATGCAACTTAATTTGAAATCTCAAATGAGGTTACTTTTGGATTTTTGTCATTCAGTTTTATCTGGTAGAACAGACAATAAAAACCTAGAAAATGTTATATAAGTGAACACATTAGAAAACAGAATTACCAAAAACAGTGTAACTGGCACAAGAAATGACGGAACAGATCATTAACACAAGAGAGAAAATCCAGAAACAAGCATAATCATGATAAGAGAAGCATTACGAATCAGTAGGAAAAAAAAAACCTATTATCCATTTGTGTTGGTTATTAGGAAATTAAAGTAAAACTAGATTTCCCCTCACTCAACCTAATGAATTTTCTAAAAATCCTCTCCTAAGCAAAAAAGGTAGGAATTTTGGTTATGACAACCTAAAAGCTAATTTTTTTGTTATGTTGAAAAAACACCGTAAACAAATTTAAAAGCACATAATTATCTGGGGAAATGTTTGCAATATGTAGAATCTACCAAGTATTGATGACCTTAATATATACAGTTCCCTCACAATGACTGAGAGCACACAAGAGAAGCAAACCCAAGAAGAGACACCCCTCAACAATTTCTAAAAGAAGAAATGGAAAGGAATAATAAACATTTCAAAACTTTCAAGTCTTACTAGCAATTATAATTAAGCACATTAAAGAATGGATAATTTGATTATTGAACTGGTGAGTGTATATTTAATTATATTTCTCAATGTTAAAAGTGTGGTCACTTTCACTGACAACAGCCTTCTGAAGTATTTAACAACTTCTATCAAGAGTATTAGGCTTGGGGCACCTGGGTGGCTCAGTGGGTTAAGCATCTGTCTTCAGCTCAGGTCAAGATCTCACAGTCTGTGAGTTTGAGCCCCCTCTTGGGCTCTGTGCTGACAGCTCAGAGCTTGGAGCCTGCTTCAGACTCTGTGTCTCCCTCTCTCTCTACCCCTCCCCTGCTTGCTCTCTCTCTCTCTCTCCTCTCTCTCAGAAATAAACAATTAAAAAAAATGAAAACATAGAAAGAAACAGAGTATTAGGCTTGTGCATTTTCTTCGACAGAACCCGTCTCTTCTGCACTTGTAATTATTCTTCTTTCCACTTCCTCATATATTTTACCCTAAAATACGTATCATTTCCTAAATACACAAGCTTTATTTATCATATAAACAAAAATGCCAATAAGCAAAAACAAATTTTGTTATCACCAACACCTTGAGGCAAATCAATGCTGACACTGATTTTGTAATCATGTAGGATTTTCCCCCACAAATGTGATATTATCAGACTGTTTTTAAAACCTCTATTTTCTCCTCCCTTATATAACATGGGAATCAATAAACAGACATGCATAACATTGTTTTACTTTAGGGTATATTTCATCCTCCAGATATGAAATAACTTACCTAAATATTTCATGTGACTTGGCATGCATAGTATTTCCCTTTTTTTTTTTTCTATTTGTACCAAGTCTAGGTAAATATTATTGAATATATATCTCTTTGGAAACTTTCATTTATTTAAAAACAATTCTTAGTAAACTTGTTTTATCAAACCTTCTTTGATTATATTGCCAATTATTAGCCGAAATGTGGTATCACTTCTACAAGCCTATCTTCAGCCTTTAAAAATACTGTAACAACACACTTAAAGAACACCATTCTGATAAGAAAAGTTGGTATCTCTTTATCCATTTGATGTTCCTTTGGGAAGTAGTAAGATTTTATATGCATGTTTGCTAATAGTTTGTAGTCACTCTCTTGAGAGGTTCAATTTCATTACCTTAACTCAACTTTTGTGTTTTCTAACTGGGACTCAATGTTTACCTTATTGATCTACACGAATGCTTCCATTATTAATAAAAGTCTTCCCAATGTATCACAACTACTTTGTATGCTTTGTCATTTACATTTTAACTTTGTTCATGGAAGCGCTTTTGATTGTTGCCACATATGATGATTAAGTCATAAAATCAGAATCTATCAATCTTTGTTTTGAGTTCCTGTCTACAGGGTCAGGTTTCAGACAATTCTCTCCCAGTTGGACTATACACTTCTGTATTTTCTTTTATTTAGAATCTATGTGGGTATAAGTCATGAGGCAGCAATATAATTTCCTTCTTTCTACAAATGAGATGGTCATCAATTGCACTGCCTGTCACATAACCTTTGCTGCTATTATTGTTCGCAGTGTAGCAGTTGTCTTGATAAGTGGTTAGCCTAATGTCTTTTAAGACAATATTTCTATAACCAAAATTTCAAGTTGCCATTTTTATATATGTATTCATTCTACTAATATCTAATGACTGTCTTCTGCACATCAATTTCTATCACTAATCTTGGACTTATGTGATCAATCAAAACTAGTACTATCTTCACGGGGTGTACATTTCCTTAGTGAAGATAGACTTAACACAAGTAAATGTCAATGGTATACTTTGTGATCTTTTACAGTTAAAGAATGGATTCATAAGGATAAAGCATGTCTTTCAGGTTAAAAAAGAGTTCTTTGAGAAAACGTTATCCATGACCTGAGACCTTAGAGATGAACAGGTGTTCTCTAGTCAAAAGGAAGAATAAAACTCCTGGGGAAGCAGAAGCAGTGATGTATTTCAAGACCACACAGAAGATTCATGAGATTAAAATGCCATGACCTCCACAGGCTTCCTCCCAGTTTCCAAAGACAATTTCCAGATGATAGGCAATAGACTTCTTAGCGCCACCAAGGGAAAACCTGCAGCTATATTTTCAATCTCTTTTTGACAAACTCCTTAGCTTAGCTTCTATCTGTGTTCATGTCTCTGTCCTTTAATAGGATCTTTCAATTCTACACTCAAAGTATGGACATCTTCCATTCCCTTACATTTCTTAAAGAAAAGCACCACCAGGCATTGCCACTCTCAGAAATGCTACAAAGCTACCAACATCTTTCAGTCACCACAGAAGACCTCTCCATATTTTGTCCAATTGCCCAATATGTCTTGAAACTTTCTTGTCCCTTAACTGGACGTGTATTGTCATTTCCCCTTCTCTCTCTCTCTGGAGATTCCTCCTCTATCTCTATGACTTTCTATTATGCTTTCGTTTTCAGTGTAGGTTGTCTCTAGGATTTCAGATGCAGTTCTTGTCTACGTGCAGTCTGTGTATTCTAAGAGGCTCGTATCTGTTGGAGATGAAGGAAGATGAAGTACACTTCCACTCTGCCCAGCACCTGAGTAAAGGATTTAAAGATGGAGTCCTGTCAATCTCCCCTCCAAAACCTCTTTGAAATCTATTTCATCCTTTTCACTCATACTGCTACTTTCCCGGTCCAGACTGTCTTCCTCTGCACTCCGGACTACTATAGCCATTTCCTCTCCAGTCATCTTTTTTGTAGTGCTACCTTCAAATTTCTGCCACAATCACTTCCATCTTTAAAGTCTTCTATGACTTACACGTACTTGTAGGATCAAGTCAAACTCTTCCCTAATCTGGTCTTATCCTGTTTCTCAGTCCCATTTCACTTCCAAGCCTCATCAGTAACTGATGCTTCAGCAATACAAAGGAAGCTGTGGATCAATGTGTAAAGATAATGGTTCATATTTCTAAGATCTCTGCAAATGTTATTTCTCAGACTAAAATATCCAGACTATATGTATTCCCATTCCAAATTTCTATTCATCTTTCGAGATGATGGTAAGGTATAGCATCTCCAGTGAAGGCATTCCAAGTGACTATCCAATCCCCACAAGAATAAATCACTTGTCCTTCATGCTGTATCTGAATTTTGCACACAATTCATACATTGCATTGATTCCTATGTATGGGCATGTTTATAATCACATATCTATACAAAATGGTCTTTTCTTCTAGACAGTGAATCCTGTAAAGACTGAAACATACATCTCCTACTGAGTTGAGAATAAGAACTGTTATTACAAAGACTCTAATCCTTAACAGGTTTGAATCAGAGACCTGATTTGAAATGCTAAAGAAAGATAAAATAACCATCTCAAGATCTCATACTTTGGTACCAAGTCATTTTCTATTGATGTTTGCAAAAGAAAGATCAAGTCAGCAAATGCTACATGATATTTTACATTATATTTAATCTTTTTTAATTAATTCAGGTTACACAGCACTACCTAGGAGTAAAATAGTTATCTTCAGGCAGTAGAGGTGTTATAGACAGACTCAGTGCTAAATGTTTCCTATAGAAATACGATGGGACCTTGAATAAACTGATGAGTTTGCAGTTCAGGGTAAGGGAAAGGTTTACTTTTTATAACTAAAGCAGTTTATTTTTAGTCTGTCTAGGAAAAACTTTGCCAAAGAATGTTAATTAGAATAATTTGTTTTGCAAGCATTTGGGTCTACTACTGTGAACAAGTTATAAATGTTAGAGGTAACATTTGCTCTAAAAGGGAGGGAGTATATAAAAAAATGGAAAGAAATTGCCAATGCAGCCACATTTATGCAACATTCAATTAGAAGAGTAAGAGAAAAAGAATACTGCACAATTTTCTCAAGTTAGGATCTGTGAATGCTTAAATGAAGCTTGGTTCAAAAGTAAATTGTGAAACAAATATTTTTTTTTTTTGCTCCTTTGAAAGAGATTCACAATATACTCTGATTAGTACCATTAAAAATATTTTTCTGTCACAACTAAATTAGTTCTTTTTAAGAACGACCAAAAAAAAATTTCTCTGGGCAGAACTCAATACATTCCCCCACTAAAAATGCATCTAAAAACAGACTTAAACTACTTTGACTGACTATAGAAGTTCTCCAAATTTTTGGCCTCAAAACTCCATTATACTCTTAAAAATTACTGAAAATCCCTTGAGGCACCTGGCTGGCTCAGTCAGTAAAGCATGCAACTCTTGATCTTGGGGTTGTGAGTTCAAGCCACACATTGGGTGTAGACATTATGTAAAAACAAAATCTGTAGAAAAAATGTTGAAAATCCCAAAGAGGTTTTATTCATATGAGTTATGTCTATTGTTACTTGCCACATTTGAAATGAAAATGTACAGAAAGAGCTTACACATTTATTGATTCATTTAAAAATAACAATTATAATCCCATTCTGTGTTAAAACACATATTACATGAAAAATACCAATATCTACCAAAACAAAAATAAACTTAGGGAGAAGAATGGCATTGTTTTCTAATTATGTCAGTCTCTTTTCTTTGATATACAACCTATTATAATGTATTGTTCTGCTTTAAGTATATGAAGAAAAGCATATCTCCTGAAAGCATATACTTGGACAAGGAAGGGGCCTTTATTTTTTTATTGTTTATTTATTTATTTTGAGAGAGAGAGAGAGAGAGAGAGAGAGAGATAGCCCCACATGTGTGTACATGGGGGAGGGGCAGAGGGAGAGGGAGAGAGAATCTTAAGGAGGCTCCACACTCAACGTAAGGTCTGATGTGGGGCTTCATTTCACCACCGTGAAATCATGACCTGAGCCGAAATCAAGAGTCAATATTTAACTGACTGAGCACCCCAGGAAGGAGCCTTTGAAGTCTTTTTCCCAATAATTATGGATATTCTTCTTTGATATCACAACAAAACTCAACATGTGCTAGTTTTGCAAAGCTTGGTTGCTATATGGTTTCTGAAATATTATCAATAAACTATTATAAATAAATTAGTTCATCTTACACTTTGAGTAAATTTCTCATGTGCGATTTTACAACATGATGCATAGCTCATTTAGAAAATATTAGTTTACTGAGGTATATTTTGAGTTATATTGAGTTAAATAACAGCTTACTGAGTTATATGTTGAGTTATATTGATCTTCCAAATATTGGTGCATTTCATTATATAATGTGTGTTTATTTAAATATCATTTGTTAAAATTACCACTGAGTTCATCAGACAAGAGAATTTCTTAAATAAAAGTAGAGGATTTTTAGGGCAATAAAAAAATACTCTGTATAACACCATAACGATAGATGCATGTTATTCATTATACATTTTTACAAACCCATAGCATACGTAACATCAAGTGAACAAAGATACCAACTATGGACTTTGGGTAATAATGCTGTGTCAAATGTAGTTTCACCAGTTGTAACAAATGTATCACTGTGTTGAGAGATATTGATAATGGGAGGAGGCTATACATATGTGGGGCATGCAGCATATAGAAAATCTCTGAACCCTCCTCTTAATTTTACCGCAAACCCAAAACTGCTCTAAAAATTCAAGTCTTAATAATAATTGTTTTAAAAATGCTTGCACATAATGTGAAAAACCCAATGGTCACTAATAAGGTTGCTGCCACTGCCTTGATTTGTGCTAATGCCAGCATTTTTACCACTGTTGCTTTATCTCTAGTGAAAGTGTTTACAAGATGAAAAAAAAAAAAAAGGCAAATAAAAATCATGATTATATTATGAAAAGAGTTATTCTCTCTTATGCTCTCTGAAAGAGAATGAGCAACCTTGTCCTTCTCTACTTTCAAGGACCTCAAAATCTACATAAAAGAGAAAAAGGTTGTTATGACATGAAAGGGTAATAAAGAAAATAGAGAAATTCAATGTGTGAAGGAGATCAGCACCTAGGATGTACAATTAATCATGTAAAGACACAATTAATCAGGTTATTTTCAATGTGCTCCACTCTAAGTAGTAAGTTATTCAAATACATTTCATTCTGGCTTTCTGTGCTAATACAGACTTTAATGGAAAATTAAATTATATTCTAATTAAAAGTTGTGATTATTGTATCCAATAAATGAAAATTACACTTGAATTGATTGTGATAGGTTGTAAATCATTTTGTAATCTCTTATAAGAATAAAATGGGTATAAATTTAAAAGTTAGATATTTTAAGATTTCTATTTAATGCTGAACAAGATTTCATTAGCAAAATGGTTATAAATCTGCCTGCTGTCAAAAAGGAAGCGCTTTTACCTAACATAATAAATATCTTCTCATTTTACCCTATATAAAAATGCTAATTCAACTATAAATTTTTGGTTGTGGCTTTAATTTTAAACATTGAACATGATATACTGACTATTTATCAAATTCAAAATTATAGCCAGATTTTTAATTCTGAAGGAAATGTGTTTTTACCAATTTTTCTATGAAAATAATTTTTAGTGAAGCAATATGTTTAATAAATCTAGTTATGCTATTATTTCAAAATTACATTAAAACATATTATGCAATCCTTCAGAAATTCAAGAAATTTAAATGGCATTTTAATACAATTTCAGTGAGGATATTTCATTAATATGTACAAGAAATAAACTGCAATTAACTTAAATAACAGTCTCCCAGAAGTATCTATTTATCTATTTCTATATCTACCTTCCTCCCTTCCTACCTATATATTTCCAACACCTGCTACTCCTTGTCCTTCCATACCCTTCTGATAGCAAGGTATAATGAAGGGATAAGACCAGACCTTGGATATACTTAAGTAGTTGGAAATAAGAATGAAACTGGCCACAGCTGCTGCCACATCATAGTTAAAGCCTAGGTAAAAAATGGCACAGTATAATATTAGGAAAATAATTCAGGACATGGCTTTACAACACAAAGTAGTACGCAAACACCCTGGGTGGAATTTGGTTTGTTAAGAGGTGGTTGCATTAGCTTGGTAAGGCCATGCAGTAAGCATTCAAACTAACTTCAGGGGTGCCTGGGTGGCTCAGTTGGTTAAGCATCTGACTTTTGGTTTCGGCTCAGGTCATGATCCCAGGGTCATGAGATCAAGCCCAGTGTGCTGCACTGACAGCCCAGAATTTGCTTGGGGTTCTTTCTTTTCTTCTCTCTCTGCCCCTCCCCCGCTCATGCTCACTCGCTCTCTTTCTCTCTCAAAATAAATAAATAAACTTTAAAATAAAAATAAAAAAGAGGGGCAGCTGGGTGGCTCAGTCGGTTGTGCGTCAACTTCAGCTCAGGTCATGATGTCGCGGTTTATGAGTTTGAGCCCCGCGTTGGGCTCCGTGCTGACAACTCAGAGCCTGGAGCCTGCGTTGGATTCTGTGTCTCCCGCCTCTCTCCCCCTCCCCTGCTTACATTCTTCTCTCTCTGTCTCTCAAAAATAAATAAAGTATTTTTTAAAAATTAAGAAGAATAATTTCAGAGAAACCAATGAGGATGTCTGAGGTATTCCAGGAGGTAATATCGTTAACATAATAATAATAATAATTGGGTCAAGAAGTGCGCTGGATTTGCCCTTCCAAAACCTTTCATACTTCCTCACTCGTTTCTGTGCCCGGGAGCCTGACTTTCACGGTCTGCCTCAATGGGCTGCTTACTTTCTGACTGGACTGAGCACATGTGTGTGTGGAGGGAGGGTTGTCAGGGAGACCTAATGGCGGGGGAAAGTGGGATAGAGATCTTCAACTGCCCCTGCCCCTGCTTCAAGTTTGCTGTGTTCATCTACCAGAGGCTGCAGTACACATCTGTGGGCATCTTCCAACAGGGTTCTGTTTCAGTTCCTGAAACTCATCCCTCAACTTCCCAATCAAGTCTAGGAGTGGCAACATGCTTCTAGCCCTGTGGTGCCTCCCATCACCTGCTGATTTATCTCAACCTTGCCCTTTCCATTAAACTCTCCTCAATTACACTATTTGAGTGTGCCACCTATAAGAACCATGAAGAATAGACTGATCCATTCTTTATGTAAAAACAAAAAAATCCAGTTATCATATCAAGGGTTTAAAAATAATATTCTGAACTGGTTCAAGTGAGAAACACAGAAAGATCCTGAACTCACTTCCTTCCACAGAGGAGTCTACAGTTACAAATGGAATAATTTCCTTAAAATAACCTAAAGGCTGGTTTGTGACAACTACACATTGAATAAACCGAAAGAAAACAATATCAAAGCAGGTAGGAGAAGCTTGGATACATTCTCACCATACACTCCACCTCAAATGCAGTGACCTACAACCTAAAAGGAACTTAAAACCTGGAGCTTCCTCCTGAGGATTCAAGGGTTCAAAGCCAACATTAGGCACCCCAACTTTTAAGACATAAACTTGAGAGATGAGTCTCCAAAATACTTAATTTTGAGAAACAATGGGACTCACATCCCAACGCCCACAAGACTCTACAGATCGGAGAACATGTTCTTAAGGGCTCACCTATGAAGGGTGATTATGGAACTGAATTATTATTTTACACACCTGAAACTAATATAACATTCTATGTTAACTAACTGGAATAAAAATAAAAACTTAAAAGTATTTCATGATGCCTGGGGGGCTCAGTTTGTTAAGCATCCAAATCTTCATTTCGGCTCAGGTCATGATCTCATAGTTCATGAGTTCCAGCCCTCTATTGGGTTATGTGCTCATGGCATGCAGCCTGCTTGGGATTCTCTGTCTGTCTCTCCGTCTGTCTGTCTGTCTTTCTCTCTCTCTCTCTCTCTGCCCCTCACCTGTGCTTTCTCTTTCTCAAAATAAATAAGTAAACATAAAAAAAAAGTGTTTCATCTCCCCTTCCCCTGCCCCCCAAAAAAGGTCTCACACATTAAACTCACCCACCCCAAGGCCCATTTCACAGAGAGAGGTGATCCTACCCAGATTTAAAGTGAGTAAGGCTCACCTGCTTGCATTAAAGTGTTAGCCTGAAGGACAGGCATGTAATTTAACACACACATCTAGGAGCTTGCTAGAACACTCTCCAAGGACAAAGACTGGTGTGTGCCATATTCACATGCTTCACTAACTATACTCCAGAATACCACTATAACCTGGAAGGGAGTGTTTGTTTGTGAGAAAGATAGATAGAGAAAGAGAGAGAGAAAACCTGTGTCTGAGTCAGGGAGAGAGACAGAGAGAGAATCTTAAGCAGATTCCATGCTCAATGCAAAGCCTGACACAGGGCTCAATCCCATGACTCTGGGATCACAACCTGAGCCAAAATCAACAGTCAGATGCCGAAATGACCAAGCCACCCAGGCATCCTGGAAAGGAGCTTTTATATAAGTCTGGTACCCAATTTTTATCCACCTAGTAGATGCCTCTGGATCACCTCTATCTGGGGGCCAGTGAGGCTTAATCTTGAATCCTACAGTACCATTATATATTTGCATACTTTTAAAAGTCACTGCCTGAGGGTCTGGCTTCCAGTCAGCCTGAATCTAGAAGCTGAGATCCTCCCCCTTGGGACAAAGAAAATCTTGGCACATCCTCATTACTTGGGGCTATTAAAAACCAGAACAGGCTGCTTAGACCAAGCACAAAGGTTTGAAAGACAACCAAGAGCTGAGGAAGGGTTGAATAACAAGGTTCACCTCCTCAACAAGGCCAATACTTCAAGACTTGAGAGAGGTAGTTTCATCTCCTGTACAGAAACTAGCATAGAACATCAGGTAAAATGCGGAAACAAGGGTATATGTTCCCAATGAAAGAGCAAGATAAAACCTCAAGGAAAAACTTTAATAAAATGGAGATATGTAATTTACCAGATAAGAGTTCAAAGCAATGGTCATAAAGGTGCTTATCAAACTGGGGAGAAAAATGGAGGAACAATATGAGAAATTCAACAAAGAGATGGAACATATAGGCAAGTATTAAATATAACTCACAGAGTTAAAGAATAGAATAAATGAACTGAAAAATACACTAGACAGATTCAAAACCAGACTAGATGAAGAAGGATCTACTCAAAGAGAAGGCGGTAGAACTCAGCAAATCAGAGCAACAAAAAGAAAAAAAAATAATGGAAAGAAAATAGTTTAAAAGACTATAGACAACATCATACAGACTAACATTTGCATCGTAGGGCTCCCAGAAGAAGGGGAAGAGAAGGGGTAGAAATTTTATTTGAAGAAATAAAAACTGAAAACATTCCTAACGTGAAGAAGGAAATGGACACCCAGATCTAAGAAGCAGTAAGAGCAACCCAAGAACCACAGCAAGACACATTATAATTAAAATGTCAAAAGGTAAAGGAGATAATCTTAAATGCATCAAGAGAAAAACAACTTGTTATATACGGAGAAACCCCCATAAGACTAACAGCAGGTTCTTCAGCATAAATATGCAGGCCAGACAGGAGTGAAAAGATATAGTCCAAGTGCTGAATGGGGGAAAAAAAAAACAACCAAGAATATTCTACCCAGAAAAGTTATCATTCAGAAGTGAAGAAAAGAAAATTTCCAGGTAAGCAAATCTAAAGGAGTTTTTCAGCCCTAAACTGGCCTCACAAGAAGAATGTTAAAAGAAGTTACTTACACTGAGAGAACAAGTGCTGTTTAGTTATAAGAATACATATGAAATAATGTATCTGACTAGAAAGGTAAATGTGCAGTAAAAGTAATGGATTAATCACTAATACAGATGAAAGAGACGAAAGTGGTAAAAATAACTATGATTACAATCAATCATGAGTTAAGGGAAACAAGATAAAAGATGTAAATGCAGCATCAGAAACAAAACATGGAAGGGGGAGTAAAAATGTTGAGTTTTATGATGGGATCAAACTTAAGATGTTATCAACTTAAAACAGACTGTTACAGAGATGTTATACATAAGCCCCATGGTAACTGCAAAACAAAAACCTATAACAAATACACAAAAGAAAAAGGGAAAGGAATGTAAGCATACCTCTAAAGAAAGTCATCACCACAAAAGAGCCAAGAGAAGAAAGAAACAGAGAGGAACTACAAAAACAGCAAGAAAATATTAACAAAATGGCAAAAATCACATACCTGTCAATAATTACTTTAAATCAAATGCTCCAATCAAAAGATTTAGGGTGACTAAATGTATACAAAACAAGACTCATCTATCTGCTGCATATAAAAGACTCACTTTAAATACAGGACACACACAACGAAAAGTGAAAGAACGGAAAAAGATACTCCATGCAAGTGGAAATCACTTTTGTTAATATTACTAATACTGTCTGCACTAACTATGAGGAGAACATTCATCAAAATCTTCCAAGGGATACATGGAGTTAATGCATGCTGAATGGGTAAGAAAAAAGACCAGGACCCAAAACAGTCATTGGAGGAAACTGATGAGATTATGTAAATCCAATCATTCAGGTGTTTTTTCCAAATTTCATTCTTCATTTTAACAATAATAGAGATACAGAGAAAAAAATATATAAATGTCTTAGAAATATGTATTTGCAGTTTGGACTTGCATTTACTTTTTCTTTGCTGCAAAGTATACAAGAAAAGGCTTTGTTTTTCAGTTTTGACATAAAAACATCAGAAAAGTCCCTGACAGCTTAATTGATGCTACTTCTTCAGAGTTTCAATTTAGAGTCTGAATTTTTGTGTACAAATACTGGTTTACCCAACATTTCTGAACTTCAGTTTGCTCATTTAAACAAAAATGGTTGTACTAACTACGTATATATACTTTTGTCTTGAGGTAACAGAAGAAAACAGATAATCCAATTACAAGTAATTACTTATCCTTAACATCCCCACAAACTTCCATTTAATATTTAAAATATGCAAAAAAGGAGTTCTTAATCACCCCCAACCTGCTCCTCTCCCAATCTTGTCCATCTCAGAAAATGGCAGCAATAGTCAACTAGGTTCATGTGCCTATAAATCACCCTTGAGCCGTTCTTTTACCTACATCCAACATCCAATCGATCAGTAGGTGCAACCAGGTCTTCCTTTAAATGCTATGTCTTATGACAATAGCATTCAACCACCTCCAGTGTCATCACCCCAGTTCTAGCCTCCATCTTTACTCACTCATCTTCTTGCAGCCACCTCCTACTGGGTCTCCTCAAACCCATTCTTGGCTCCTTTACTACTGTTGATTCCGACTACAGCAGTAAGAATGTCCCTCCCGGATTAAAAATCCAGTTCCATTACTGCTCAGCTCAACGCCTTCCAGTGACTTCTCATCATACCCAGGACCATCCCTCTGACCCAGGTGTTCTTCTCTCAATTCGAACCACATATGCCATCTTGCTACTGCTCAATCACAAGCTTGTTCCCACTCAGGAACTTTCTGCTTTGTGCTTCTTTCTTTCTGTAATGATTTGGTCCGAGATCTTTACAAAACTCTCAACTTCCCTTCCTGTCTCTGCTCAAAAATTACCTTCTCAGAAAGATTTTGACTACTCTCTAAAATAGTGTTCTACCTCCTTGCTTTCTTTCAATTCAGTATATGTTTCATGAACTAACATTATATTCCTCATTTATTATATTTTCCCTCTACAAAAATGTGAGCTCTATAAGGGCAAAGGTTTTATTTGCATTTATTACAGGGGTATTCCCAATGCCTTGAACAGCTTCTGACACCAAATAGGTGCTCAAAAAATATTTGTTGCATGAGTGGAGAAACAAGTAAATGGGTGAGTAAAACATACGTTGGTTACTTGAAACTGTATTTGCTTCTCCAGTGGGGAAATACTGACCTCAGAAGATATTTAGCAATTTTTAGATGCAAGTGGGAGACAGATTCTACTGTCACCTAGTGGGGAGAGGCCAGGGATAAAGTCAAACACCTTACAACACAGAGGGCAGTCCCACAGGAAAAAAAATTATCTGGCATAAAATGTGAGTAGTATTGCGAATGAGAAACTCTGATCAGAAAGTTAAAAAAAATGTAAACACATGTAGCATATTTAATAGTCATTACTAAGGTAAGTATAAAAATATGGAACCTAGAAAGAGATGATCTAGAGTAAGAAAGGTAGGGACAACACAAGAGAGGCGTGAAGGGGAAGAAGACTGGAGGAATCAGCTCACAAGCCAAGTCACGTTTAAGGTAACTCCGGACTAAGTCTTGACAGAAATGCAGGAAGTATGTGATAACATGATGCTAGTAGGAGAACAAAAGTGTTCATCAGTTAATCCAGAGCAGGAAATGAACCAGCAGCTACTATACAGGAAATAGTGTGCTTCTCTTTGGATTAAGGATTGGCAAGGACTAAGGATTTCTTTATTACACACATGTTCCTATATATGTTTGCTTGATTAATGTGGATCTCCCCACTGCATTCCAAAATCTTTTGGAGTTCGGGGCACCTGAGTGGCTCAATTGGTTAAGTGGCTGATTTCGGCTCAGGTCATGATCTCATGATTCACGAGTTGGAGCCCCACATCAGGCTCTGTGCGGACAGCTCAGAGCCTAGAGCCTGTTTTGGATTCTGTGTCTCCCTCTCTCTCTGCCCCTCCCCGGCTTGCACTCTGTGTCTCTCCCTCAAAAAAATAAACAAACATTAAAAACAATGTTTTTAAATCTACTGGAGAAATAGCCCTATCTGTGTAGTGTTTGGTACACAGGGTCTGCTTGATAAATATATGCTGAATGCCTTCATGAATAAAGGTACACATAGCGATGAATTGCATTGCAATAAAAAAAAAAAAAAGTTCCATGATGAGAAATGAATGCTGGCGTCTCTAAAATTCCACTCTCTATCCCAGTATAAGAAGAAAGGATTCAAATAATTACACTGAGCCCCTTCAAGCCAATGAGACTTCTAAGCCAGGTTCTGTAGTCACCTCAGCATTTCTTTGTCCTTCACTCCAAGCTCCTCAGATAACAGACAATTTTTTTCAACATCTATTTATTAAACACCTCCCATGCACCATAATTGTAACTAGGTGCTTGGGATAGAATCATGAGCAGAATAGACCTGGCCCCAATTCTTGTACAACCGACAAACAGGTGAAAGAAGGAACCATTAACAAAAGTTAATTGCAAACTGTGGTAGGCATCATGGATAGATAAAAACCTACAGCCAAAGATGGAGAACTACAGGGTGACGTGTTCAGATAACATGATCAGCAAAGACCTCTCTGAGGAGGTGGTGTTTAAGCTAAGAATATTTTATGATTTTTAAAAAGTCAGTGCTGTAATCGTTTTTAAATGAGCAAAAACACTTAGGCTTTCATAACGGGATTACAAAATCTTGGGGTGAAACGTTATTGGCAAAGAGGTTAAATGAAGTCTTTTGTATCTAAATAATAAACATTTGTAGAGTAGAAACATTTAAAACTCTCCAGGCCATTTAAGCGCTCCACATACCAGAGGAAAAAAGTTGATTACTTAGAGACGAAAGCAAATCGAACTCAACTGACCTTGTCGCCATCAACCTAACACACGCTATCAAATCAATTTTGTCACAGAAGGATTATGACACAGGCCTATGAGTCAGCAGTCTAAACTCACTGAGTGATACCACTGTGGACATGAAAAGGAGGAACAATCAAAAGGTCTGGCTTGAATATTAACATTCTTGGGCCTCTGTGAGAATGGACAGGACAGGTAAGCAGTACGCAATGGATTTTTTTTTTTTTTATTTCGGTGGCAAAAGTATTATTTCTACAATTTGATATATATTTATATTCCATGTCCCAAAGCAGCACACTCCTTGGCCACTGCTTTCAACTTTATCATTATTTGATAAGGCTGCTCAAATATTATCAGAGAGCCTGTTCCTGAGTATACGATAATGCACAGATAGCCAAGTGGAGTCAGGTTCTCTTCTGGGAAAAGCAGTGTCATCCGTCATTATCATTCCATTCACAAAACTAACAAACTTTCCTACCAAGGATATTAAATGACAATAAATATAGTGCTCTGTGCTTTGACACAATATTCTAACTATCCACAGCTTACATGCATTACTTAAAGCAAAAACACAAATAAATTATTCTGTTCTGAATTTTAATTAGAACATAAAGGAGTCCATTTACTGGGGTGCCTGGGTGGCTCAGTCGGTTGGGCGTCCAACTTGGGCTCAGGTCATGATCTCGAGGTTCATGAGTTCGAGCTTGGCATCGGGCTCTGTGCTGACAGCTCAGGGCCTGGAGCCTGCTTCACATTCTGTGTATCCCCCTCTCTCTGCCCCTCCCATGCTCATGCTCTGTCTCTCTCTCTCAATAATAAATAAATGTTTAAAAAAATTTTTTTAAAGAAAAAAAAGTCCATTTACTTATCCATATAAGTAAATGAACCAAGCTAAGTCATGACTTTCTTCAGAAAAAGTCCCAAAAAAGGGAGCTGAACTGGCATCAAATGTCCATGGGAAAAGGCATTTGAGAAGTAGCTATTATATTTTTAAATTAACTAAATAATTACATTTCAAAGGATAAATAACAGAATCCCAGCTACTCCAAATAAAATGTGTGTGTGTGTGTGTGTGTGTGTGTGTAAAGCCATACATTATTTCCTTGCCATAACCTGAAGAATCCATCTCTTAATTTCTGATTCTAACCAAACTGTTTTTCATTTTACCAAAGAATATGATTTTTAAAACTGCATATTCAGATAGCCACTTTTTTTTAAGAAACAGAAAGTAAAGAACAAGTTGCATGTGTAACATTATAATTCTTTCTTACTTTGAAAAGGTTGGAATTCTCTACTTTCAAAAATTTTCAGTTCAGTGAAAATAAGATCAATAGTCAAATCAATATTTCTCAGTAAGAAATGCAAATTCACAACCCCAGATGAACAATAAGAGAATGATTAAGAAAAAAAATCCTTTTAACTTTATTAAAACACCATAATTCTTATTTTAATTACACTTTCCTGTATTTGTCGCGCAAATGATGAACTGCTCTCCCTAAATGCACTCCCAAATTAGGATGCTACATATACAGTCACATGCTCTATTTTGATTTTACCTATTAAATTATTAAAAACAAAATAAGTTCTAAGTAATCAAAGTAGTAAAAAAAAATAATGCATGCTTTTCATATTTTATGTGAAATAAAACAATGGTAATAAAAAGCATTGATGGAACAAGATAAATACTGACTACACTGCCACTCAAAGTGAAAAGATAAAAACAAATCTGGTATTTTTTAAAGATATTCTTTTTTTAAAATTTTTTTAATGTTTATCTATTTTTGAGAGAGCGAGGGACAGAGTGCAAGCGGGGAAGGGGAGAGAGAGAGGGAGACACGGAATCCAAAGCAGGCTCCAGGCTCTGAGCTGTGTGTGAGTCAGCACAGAGCCTGCCGCTGGGCTCGAACCCACAGAATGTGAGATCATGACCTGAGCCGAAGTCAGACACTCAACTGACGCTCAACCCAAGCGCCCCTGATGTAATGTTTTTAAGTCTTGGCATTCCAATAATTGAAATACGGCAAATATACCTTCTCCTCTTTTCTAATCACAGTCTAAATCTACACTACAAGGGAAATTTTTACATAAATTTAGTTTGCAGTTTCAGGATGTGCTAAATAATTGCTAACAAAATGAAACACTAAACCGTTGCTATTTCAGGACGGCAACCTCTGTTTTCCAACACCAGGATGGCTGACACCGTGAAAAGGGGCACTCAGCAATGGCACAATGGATAAGAATCACTTATCCTCCAATTCTTACTGGGACTCTATGAAAGTTATATGACTAAAATAAATGCAGTGTCTCTATTTTCTTCCACTAAGTTTCATTGTAAATGTTATACTCAGTGTATAAAGGCATTACTGCTCAAATTTTTTTCTGTAATACATAGGTATGAATTGATTTTATACTTTTGTTTGAAGAGGGGCTGGCAAACTTGATAATGAAGAGCCAGATAATGAATATTTTAGGCTTTTCAGGCAGCAGAAGGTCACTGCCATAACAACTCACCCCAGGTCATTTTAGCGCAAAAGCAAATATAGGCAAAATGTAAATAAAGGGGGATAGCTGCATTCCTATAAAATTTCACTTACAAAATAAATGTGGCATGGGCCGTAAGTTGTAGTCCTCTGGTATAGAACAGCATGGCAAGTGGTACTGAAATGTAAGATGAGGGAGCAATGACTTTTATCTATCAAACAGGTACTGAGAGTCATTTTATGTTACAGGGGACAGCATGCTTCAAAGTGAATCTTAGGAGGTGGGGACTCCGGAGCCAGATCACTTCCATTTGAATCCAGGCTCTTCCCTTGCCAACTATGTGGTTTACGTCACTTACTTAATTCTGCCTTCTCTCCTTCGTCATCTGGAAAATGGAGGGTGGAGGGGAATACGATTGTGGTCAGAGTTAAGTGGGTTCAGGCAGGTAATCCACTCAGAAGCATGCATGGTAAAGTCTGAGAAGTAAGTAATATTATCTATTATTATAAAAGTTCGTTTTCATATACGACAGCCTGTCAAGAAAAAAAGGGCCCATTCATATTTTCCAGTACTTCCTTGTCATCAGAAAATAAACCAACAAACAACTGTGCACGTACTGCTCGTATATGATAAATCTGTATGTATTAAATCATTCTGAGCTCCCAAGGGTCATGCCTGAGGCTTCTTTACTATTATCCCTTTATGCCCGGCACTAAGCTACTGTCCAACGCAGAGTTGGGAAATGTGGAATGAATGGGGGAAGAAGTGCCTGAATGAATCTGGGAACCCAAGAACTAAAAGAGACATTCCTGATGGCTAACGATTAGAGGCCCTCGAGAGTTAACTAAAGGCCAGAGGCATGATAACACCATGAGGTGCTAACATGAGATACTTCTTAGAAATTAGACCACTTGGGGGTGTGTTGAGAACAAGGACAAATATGTTTCTTGTAAAAAATTCAATGTTAGGGATAGGAGACAGCCCAGGAAGTTCAGACTCCATCTGATGCCTTCGGAATGACTTTCTGGAGGGGCACCTGGGTGGCTTGGTCAGTTAAGCATCCGACTTCGGCTCAGGTCATGATCTCGCGGTCCGTGAGTTCGAGCCCTGCATCGGGCTCTGTGCTGACAGCTCAGAGCCTGGAGCCTGTTTCGGATTCTGTGTCTCCCTCTCTCTCTGACCCTCCCCTGTTCATGCTCTGTCTCTCTCTGTCTCAAAAATAAATAAACGTTAAAAAAATATTTTTTTAAAAAAAAGAATGACTTTCTGGAGGGCATGGAAAGTCAGGAACACTTTCAAGTGATGGGGAGGGAGTGCTGGCCATTAGAGACACCAAAGGTATTTCAAGAAAAGACAGATTGCAAGGTGAACTGGAATTAAATGACAACGTGGGGAACAGGATTTTTCCAGCTTCTTCAAGGTCTCCAAAGAAAAAATACAAGTGAACTTTTTCTTTTTTTTGTAGGTGCAGAACTGGCAATATGACCTCCCAATACCATGCCATAAAATCATCTTCTCATTCTTTCATTCTGTTTCTGGTCTAAATACCAGTGCTGGCCCCAAATATTAATGAACCTTAAGGGGCAAAACTTGGCTTGCTCCCACCCGCATTACTTTCATAAAGATCCGGTAATGTCACATTTTATCCTGTGCTGACGAGACAACCCAGACTTCCTTTGGTGCTCCATCCCAGTGTGCAGGGCACTTGTCGGCCCTGAACATGCATGTGGTTTACCTAGGCACCTGGTTGAGGGCAGATTCTGGCTCAGAGGGCCTGGGGCTGAATAGGAATCTGTCTCCAACAAGCTATGGATCCATGAACTCCCCAACTGTGAGGAGCAAACGTATTGAGAACATTTAGTTCTTATTTGGTGCCTAACATCCTTCTGTTCTTTTCCCTGGAAATGTTCCTCTCTTGCTCACAGCTCAGATGGAACATTAGTGGTCACTTATTCCTTCTACCTTCACTTTGTGAACAGATCCACAATTTCCCTTATGCCTAAATGAGGCATTTTAAGACCATATCTTTAAAAACTTGAATCTAACAAGGCTTTCATACACAGCTTTTGATGCCTGTTTGACATTGAGAAGCCTATCTGTTTAACTCCTCTTCCGCTAAAATCTACAACGCAACATTTTAACTCAATTTTTCTTTCTTTTCGCACCTTTGAAAATGTTCATTCTCTGTTGGATACACTTACATTTAAATTCAAAGCAATGTCTATTTCTCGTTTTAAATTGTATTATTGTACAGAATGAATGACAGTGTGATATAAATATCTGTCCAGGTATCATAAAATTTAAATGTTCTATTGTAATAGTAAGAAAGCATGTAGAAAATATAAAGCTATATAACACGAAACCCTTGGTTATCACTGGATTACTTGCGGTAATAACCTATATTGCTTGTGGTATTTTTTTAACTGTAAAGCAGCACAACTGTTGACTAAGCTTTGAATCTTACCCCAACTTAAAGTATTTTAAATGTATGTACTTTTAATAAATGTACTGAATTCATTTACATAATTTTTCTGTTTTCTCTCTCTACTCTGAAACGCTCTGTAAAATTCTATAGTCAATAACCCATATCACACACACATCTTATTCTGTTAACCTTGGACCCTTTCTCAAGGGTGACCCTTGTTGGTTCTGCGTCTTGACAGTTTCCATTCTCGGTGTATCAAGAATGTATCACTCTTGTTATTATCCATGTATCATTCTTTGAAGTCTTTACCCAGGTACCACCCCTAGAGGCCCCATCCCTGCAAACTTTCCTGGGACATTCCCTCTCTTGAACCAGAGATCCTGTGATCTATCCATCTATTCAGTCATCTGTTCATTCATTTCTTCATATCCACTGATATTAAACATTCAAAATGTACTTGGTGATACACTGGGCATTGTCTTTTGGACCGTGACAGTCAGAAGAGAATAATAACAGCTTCCCTGTATTGGAGGGAAAGGAGGAAGAGGAAGAAAGAGAGAAAGAAAAGAAGTATAAGGAAAAAAAGACATTGGAGAAGACGAATTCGGGTTCATTTTCCACACCATCTTTCTATACAGACATTTTTTTATTCTAAAAGGGTTTTTTTTCTCTTGCAAACATTTTCCTTCAAACTTTTCAAAGATTTTTGCAAATAATTTAAAGAATCTGATTGCACAGAGAAAAAGAAATTATCCTTGGAGTAAAAAGTAGATTTCTTACCGTGGCTCACAAATCCCCACCTCATCTGACCGCGGCCTACATTTCCAAATTCACCCCACTTTCTCTCCATGCTCTTGAACTGACAGACCCCAGCCATGCTCCAGATTCGTTTCCTGAAACACATCAACTCCGTTCTCACCTCAAAAATATGTACTTATTCTTTCACCTTAAAGGACTTTCCTCCAGACCTTCTGGTCTGCCTCAACATCATTTAAGCTCTGCTTACACATTATGCTCTCAAAGACACCTCCCTATCCTTCCTAGCCCCATGCATCAAACTACTAATCAGGCTTAATCATTTTACCTACTTTAAATCCTCTTAGGACTTTTCAAGATTTATCTGGAATTACCTTATTTTTCACCTTATAATTTACTCTCTTTCTTTTCCCCTTGGGGATGGATATAAACTCCTTGAGGTTTGGAAGTCTGCCTTAAAGTTTAATTCTATATCCTTGATACCTAGGACAGTGGCCAGAATATACTCAAGTAAGTATGTGCTGACTGACCGCGCCTTAATAATTGCATTCACATGGAGCTGTAGAAGCTTCCCTGCAGAAGCGTGTTCTCTGGATTCACAGGGAGCAGTGACCTACCGTTTCTTATTGATGAAAGCAGCTTTGTAAAATCTGTGATTGGATTTGGGTAGGGATATTCTGCGGACATTATCTACCACTGTGTCATCACCATGACCCTCTACTCATAAATTTGTTTTTCCCATTTTTTAAAAAATTTTTTTAAAGTTTATTCATTTCTGAAAGAGAGAGCGTGAGCAGGGGAGGGGCAGAGAGAGAGAGGGAGACACAGCATCCAAAGCAGGCTCCAGGCTCTGAGCTGTGTCAGCACAGAGCCCGACGCGGGGCTCGAACCCCCGGACTGTGAGATCACGACCTGAGCCAAAGTCGGGTGCTTAACCGACTGGGCCACCCAGGCACCCCAAATTGTTTTTCCCATTTCCTTTTGAGATAATTGTCAGAAAATTTATTGTACTGAGGATCTAATATATTTCTTTGTTAAGGACAATATATAATAATTCCGTTTCTTGACGGGCTCTGTCACCAATAAACTCAACTATAGTATCTTAGATAGGTCTTAAATATCTGTATCTTTTCTTACATATATTGCATACGATATGCCAAAATATATTCTAACTGTTCCTATTGCTTCTCACTTAATCTTTTATTTGGGGGTTATCTCCATGGCCAACTTCCAGGAACTGTGAGGGAAAACACAGGACCAAATTAACGACAACTCTTTTCACTTACACGACTACTGCTTACTTATGTCCTAGATATATGGTATGGCTTATGGCTAGGGCCATTATTTAACTCACCAAAGAAAAAACTCAGGGAAAAAGACAGGGTCAAAAGAGAAAGCAGGCTGGGGTGCCTGGGTGGCTCAACTGGTTAAGTGTCGCAGTCATGGTATTGAGCTCCCCATCGGGCTCTGTGCTGAACACGGAGCCTGCTTAAGATTCTCTGCCCCTTTCCCTTGCTCTCATTCTCTCTCAGAATAAATTAATCAACATTTTATTTTTAAAAAAATAGCAAATAAAACAAAGGATAGAAAAATTTCCAGATGTGACAAAGAGTGTTTTCAAGGGCTAAAAAGTAAACAAGAACCTACATTAAAAAAGGTACGCCTGGAAATGGGATTAGTGACGAGTGTCCTAAGGGCAGTCTGCGATTGGTCTTATTCACAATTTTGCACGTATGTCTGTGTGCTACTCAATACACATTAGTTAAATGAATACATGAGCAGAAGACATTAGTTTTTATAGAAAACTGTAGGGTATCACTTTACCCAAGAGCAGCAGTTCTCAACCAGGAGTGGTTTTAAATATTCTCACCTGGGACATGTGGCAATGCCTGGAAACATTTGTGGTTGCCACAACGGAGGGTGTGTGTCACTAGCATCTAGTATGTAAAAGCCCGAGAAGCTGCTGAATACCCTACAACGCAGAGAATAGCCACCTCACCACCAAAAAACTTACCTGGTGCAAAATGCCAGAAATACTGACACTGAGAACATGTGCCCGAGAGAAAGAAGTGACGCATGTTAATTTTCAAAAAAGGATAAAATCACGATTCTCAAACAGCTACAAAATGAATGTCTTGACAATAAATTTCATATATTAAAAAAAAAAAAGATACACAAAATGAATGGGACTTAAAGATTTTATTTCAATCAATCAAAGAGAGAACCAAGAAAATATCCTAAGTGGTTTAAAATAGATCAGGAAGGTGAAAGTAATGTGCACATGGAGGTAAGACTACCTTTTCCATTGGATGGGTAGAGAATTTGAATGAACCTCTACTGGACCTGTGGAGATTAGCTACAACATACAAAAATGTCGAGTAACTGCCGAATCAGAATCAGATGAGACAGAAGGGAGTGCTATGGACAAGTGGATAGTTTTCCACTGAAGTTCACACTTTTCTTCTTTATAGAGAGACAGAAACATTGGTCACTATCAACTGCTGCCTTTGGCCAAGTACATTCCAGCGGCTTTACAGTAATATTCACCAGATAACGACTTTGGTAAGACTATGAACAATATTTCTATTTACTTAATCTTTCAAATTGATTCTCAATGAAGGATCTCCTCATCTATTCTCCTAGCAAATGCACATCTAAAATCAAAGTTCTTTATTTTCTCTACCTCCCCCTCAACAAAACTTAAGCTCCATCAGAATATAGAACACAAAAGAAAAAAAATACGTGGTACTGTATTGCCTTTGTCTGCCTAAATACTAAAACTAGAATCAAATGTTTTGTCTTTTTAAAGGCACCTTATGGAACAATGTATCATTTTTCATTGTAACATAACCATGAGGACAGTATAATATCTCATAATAATCTACATGGAGGACAAATTAATGATTCATAGAGAGCCATAGGCCTGGAAAAAATGATTGAGACGATGAGTTTAATAGAGATTATTTAGAATGTCCAGTATAGGCACCTAAGGAAGCATGGATAATTCAACGCCATATAAATCACTTACGATTTTTAATGGCTCACCACCTTAACTTCATTTATGTGTGAACTGTTTCACCAAGGTTGGCCAAGAGTGCATTGCGATCAAGATGTTAAATTCCTTTGGCTTTCTAACAGTTTGGATGATTGAACATGAAAATAATATCTCCAGTCAATGATACCAAATGTGTTCATTTTACTAAATTAAAAAAAAAAGGAAGTAAAATATGTATGAATGAAACACTCTGCACTTAATATAATCCTTTCTATGTAATCCTTTAGTCGAAATGAAACATTTGGCTAGGATTCAAACAAAGTTAATCATTATTTTTTTGAAAGCGTTGTTTCTTATTCTCTTTAGTTAAAATGTTGAAATCATTAAGACTAATTTTAAACTAGACTTCAGAATGACAGATATACTAAAAATAAAATTTGAAAACATTTAAGCATATAAAAATTAAGATCAACATAATAAATTATATCCAAATTTGAGGATGGAAACAGGATGAGTGTGTACAACATAAATCAATTAGAAGATAAAATAAACCCAAAGGATAGCTGTCATACATATTGAACAGTTCTTTTACCGAGACTGAATCCCACGAACCCATGGTCATCAGTAATTTAAAAATTAGAATCAAATATGCCAGTTTTGTCAGCTAGGTTCTATTATTATTCTACTGTCATTTCTTAATTACTTGAGAATATTATATTTCACAAATAGTTAGTGGGAAAACTTAGTCAAGATAAATGCTTCTGCTATGCCAGTGAGAGCATACTTTCAGTGAGGGACATTTTACATTGTATTCTATTTCCTTAAATGATTACTGTGGTATTAATCAAAAGGAAACCTGATTAGCAAATTAAAAATTTGATTAGCTCTTTGCAGAATAAAAAAAGAAAGAAAGAAAGAAATTAATCACAGACTGTCAGGAGGGCATAACTAGTCCCTTACTCCAACTAACACCTGCACGCTGGAAGCAGGGAGATAATGGCTGTTAACGTGTAAGAGTGTGAGAGCCCTTTGATTGCTGTGAAACCTTTTTTATTCTTCTTTAATCAAGGTAATTACAGAGTACAATGGTTCTTCGAGGCTTATACTGTATTTATCAAAGTAAGATTGAGGTGTTTTTAAGACACAGTCCACCTACACATAGGTTTAAAAATGCAGTAATATCTCTCCCAATCTTGGGATTGTAGGCTCTGCTTTCTATTTCCGAAAGTTTAAAGTTAGATTAATGTTCTTATATAAGACAATAGTTGCTTTCACCCTTGACAGCATGAGTGCTTGGAACGGGCGTAGGGGAATAATGATATTTTTATCAACTTCAAAAATGACAGAAAATCCATAGAGCCTTGTATCTGGTGATGTCACAAGACTTTCGTCGCAAAATCCCAATGTCAGCAACGTTCAAAAATTTAGCATATTTGTTTTCCTTAAAGAATTATGAGAACTGAAATGGTGACAGTCACGATGGGCACCGGCACAAGAAAAGAAAACTGCTTCTTTATCATGAATGAATTCAATTTTGTTTGTAGTGAGCATTTTGATACTTTTGGGATGTCAATGGAGGAAGCACTAGGATCCAATTGTTTGCATGGACGTTCCAAATTTTAATTAGAAAGATTCATCCTCCAGTAAGTGTGCATCTTAATTGCCACTAGATATTAATTTATGATAGACACTACTATTATTTATACACTCAGAAAATGCTTCAACAATGTTCCTCTTGGCTTAGTTATCTCACAAAGAGGTACAAGAGCTTAATAGACACAGGCGTGGACTTCGACCTACATCTTAGTCCCGGCTCTACCAACTCTTCAGCCATGTAAGCTCATGCAAGGCATTTGAAGATGCTAAGAAAAATGTTATAATTGAAAATTAATGATGGTGGTGCATTCTTAGCTTAGATCACAAGGCTACTTTTAAATCTGAAAATGAGTTTGGGAAATATGGGGGAAAATCACAGTAAATCCATGTGATTTTCCTACTTATTACCACGTATACCACTAATGGTGACAAAAAATGCCCCACGATATTTGCTTCTCCATTTTTTGTTCGTCTTTTGTTTTGTTTTTTACTGGCTTTTGCTGCTTACAAATGACACTCTCATGGAAACCATAAATTATCCATACAAGGATGTCAGAGGCAAGAAATATAGAATGAAATCAAATAACAAATGGTAAGATTTTAGCCTCCTCTTCTTTTCTATTTATTGTACCTGAAAACAGATCGTATGAATAAAATTATCAAAAATATCAGTTATTTCAACCACATGGCTTCATTTAACATTTTATTTTAAAAGGGTGGTAATGACAATCTTAAAATTTGTATGGAACCACAAAAGACCCCGAATAGCCAGTTATGTTGAAAAAAGGAAACCAAAGAGGGAAATAACACCATCCCAGACTTTAGCCCCTACTACAAAGCTGTAATCATCAAGACACTATGGTACTGGCACAAGAACAGACACATAGACCAATGGAATAGAATAGAGAACCCTGAATTGGACCCACAAATGTATGGCCAAGTAAGCTTTGACAAAGCAGGAAAGAATATCCATTGGAATAAAGACAGTCTCTTCAGCAAGTGGTGCTGGGAAAACTGGACAGCGACATGCAGAAGAATGAACCTGGACCACTTTCTTACACCATACACAAAAATAAAGTCAAAATGGATGAAAAACCTAAATGTGAGACAAGAAGCCATCAAAACCCTAGAGAAGGAAATAGGCAACAACCTCTTTGACCTCAGCTGCAGCAACTTCTCGCTCGACACGTCTCCATGTCTTGATGGGACCTCATCAAGATAAAAAGCTTCTGCACTGCAAAGGAAACAATCAACAAAACTAAAAGGCAACCCACAGAATGGGAGAAGATATTTGTAAATGACATATTAGATAAAGGGTTAGTATGAAAAATCTATAAATAACTTATAAAACTCAACACCCAAAAAACAAATAATCCAGTGAAGAAATGGGCAGAAGACATGAATAGGCACTTTTCCAAAGAAGACATCGAGATGGCCAACAAACACGTGAAAAGATGCTCTCAACATCACTCATCATCAGGAAAACACAAATCAAAACCACAATGAGATACCACCCCACAATGGTCACAGTGGCTAAAGTTAACAATTCAGGAAACAACGAATGTTGGTGAGGATGTGGAGAAAGAGGAAAACCTCTTGCACTGTTGGTCGGAATGCAAACTGGTGCAGCCACTCAGAAACAGTGTGGAGGTTCCTCAAAAAATTAAAAATAGAGGGTGCCTGGGTGGCTCAGTAGGTTCAGCATCCGACTTGGGCTCAGGTCATGATCTCGTGGTTCCTGAGTTCGAGCACCACATCAGGCTCTGTGCTAACAGCTCAGAGCCTGGAGCCTGCCTCAGATTCTGTGTCTCCCTCTCTCTCTACCCCTTCCTCACTCAAAGTCTCTCTCTCTCAAAAATATAAACATTAAAAAATAAAAAATAAATTAAAAATAGAACTACCCTAGAACCCAGCAAGAGCACTACTAGGAATTTATTCTAAGGCTATAGGAGTGCTGATTCATAGGGGGACATGTACTCCAATGTTTTTAGCAGTGCTTTCAACAACAGCAAAATTATGGAAAGAGCCCAAATGTCCATCGATGGATGAGTGGATAAACAAGATGTGGTTTATATACACAATGGAATACTACTTGGCAATGAGAAAGAATGAAATCCTGCTATTTGCAATAATGTGGATGGAACTGGAGGGTATAACGCTAAGTGAAATCAGTGAGTCAGTCAAAGAAAGACAGATATCTTATGTTTTCACTCATATGTGCAACTTGAAAAACTTACCAGAGGATCATGAGGGAACATAAGGGGGAAAATAGTTTCAAACAGAGAGGGAGGCAAGCCATAAGAGGATCTTGAATGCAGAGAACAAACTGAAGGTGGATGGGGGGGGGATGGGTGATGGGCACTGAGGAGGGCACTTGTTGGGATGAGCAATGGGTGTTGTATGTAAGTGATGAACCATGGTATTCTAACCCCCAAACCAAGAGCACATTGTATACACTTTAAGTTAGCTAACTGGACAATGAATTAAAAAAACAAAAAATAATAAAAATATAAATGAATAAAAAATAAATCGTTGGTAATGAAAAATAGAAAATCTCAGCACTATTTAAATATAACATCACATTTCATTATATTGCATTTATTTGTGCTTATTTATTTCTATCTGCCAAAGCATGAGACAGCTCAAAATTCTAATTCTAAGCAACAGATTTAATTCTTCCCATACCAAAACTGTCTTGAAACTTCCCTAAAAGCAGTAAAAAGTAAAATGAAGACAGAGCTGGGAGACAGAGGGCATGTGAAGGCCACAAGATTAGCACTGGTGAGAACAGAAGCAGGGCTGTTGACGGAAGGAAACAGAGGAGAAAAATAAATGAATATAAAGAGAAGGACTGAGGTAGAGGATGTAAGTAGGTTCAAGAGGCAGAGCCTAGGGGTGCCTGGGTGCCTCAGTTGGTTAAGTGTCCGACTTCAGCTCAGGTCATGATCTCACGGTCCGTGAGTTCGAGCCCCGCGTTGGGCTCTGTGCTGACACCTCAGAGCCTGGAGCCTGTTTCAGATTGTGTGTCTCCCTCTCTCTCTGACCCTCCCCTGTTCATCTCTATCTCTCTCTGTCTCAAAAATAAATAAACGTTAAAAAAATTTTTTTCAATTAAAAAAAAAAAAGATGCAGAGCCTAGAAGAATTCCTTGATGCAATTCACACAAGACAAATAATCTTTTTATGGAATGCCAGGACTTGAGCTGAAGCTGGGAAGATTGTAGTTAAAGGCAACAGGCCCACCAGACATAGGTAGTTCATGAACAATAAAATCACCTAAATCAAGAAAGCAGCAGGAACAGAGTGCCAGGAGCCAAAATAACCACACACTGTTTAATGAGTCACTAAATAATTCTAATGAAAATAATGCAGAAAATATTTATTGTGTACCTACAAGATGTTAGATGTATAACAGTAAAGAAAAGAGGATTCTCAATGTTATGATGTTTAGGATTTCCTGGGATACAAATGTATTAATCAAGTGAGCACAGGCATTACTTATGAGGAGATGTGAAGGAATCAGCAAGTACTGTTACTTCAACAGGGAGACAAATTTTAGATTTACAGTTCAGGTTACAGTACAGGTTACATTTTCCTAAAGAAATGGCTTTTCATCTGAATCTTAAGAATGACTACGGATTAGATTTTGAAAGAGTTTCCTGACATGCATAAAGGCTTAACATGTTCCAAGAATGGTGGATATAAAGTGTAGAAAGTGAGGAATAGAACCTCTAAAATATATTTCATATTTTGATCTAGACCTCCTCCAGGAAGCCTTCCTGATTTATCCTGACATGGCTGCTTGCCCTTCTTTGTGCTTCCTAACATGGTGTCTCCACCACTGTACTTACTAGATTTTGTGATAATTATCAACTTACATTTTCCGCACTGCATCACTGATTTACTCAGAAAGTACATGTCTCATTCATATTTATTTACCACATGGCCTACAAAAGTCTCAAGAAGACACTCAGTATATCATTATTGGATACAAAAACAATGCAGTTGTAAATGTAGTCATTATGTACACAACACTGAATTCAAAAACCACACAGTCACAGAAAATAAAACTTCCCATTTTGCACTGTCCCAAGTACATCATCATTATCATCATGTGAATATATTTCTAATCTGAAGCCAGTAGGTGTCATCTACTATAAGAAATCAGAGGGCTATGTGGCTAATTTACTGAACAATCTGAATCCATAGATAAACCTCATGAAAGGATTTAACTTTCCCCAATTCTTTTTCCCCCTGTAATCATATTTTTGTTTACTTTTTTCTGTACCTTAAAATTAACTTGGGCATATCCAGCCACTTTCTAGTAACTCAAGTACTGAACAATTCAGTTAATACAGCTTAAAATTTTATCTCTTATCTAATTGAGCTCTCTAATGTTCCCCTTCAGTCCTACATCAATAATTTTTTCCCCTAAGTCACAGGCTAGAGAAGACCAATCTTGCTCTTCATTTTCCTCCTGGCTACCTTCTTCTTCTCTTCCAGTACCTTCAGGGGTGAGGTTTAAATAACAATCAAAGAAAAAGAGAAACTTTGTTTTTACTTTAAAGATTTAATTGTAGGGGTGCTTGGGTGGCTCAGTCAGTTAAGCGTCTGACTTCAGCTCAGGTCATGATCTCACAGTCTCTAAGTCTGAGCACCGCATAGGGCTCTCTGCTGACAGCTCAGAGGTTGGAGCCTGCTTCAGATTCTGTCTCCTCTATCTGACCCTCCCCTGCTGTGTTCTCTCTCTCTCTCTCTCTCTCTCTCTCTCTCTCTCTTAAAAAACATTTAAAAAATATATTTAGTTGTAGGAAAGGATAGACTCTTCAATAAATGGTTCTGGGAAACTAGACAGTTACATGTAAAACAATGAAAGTGAACAACTATTTTATACCATACAAAAAATTAACTCAAAATGGATTAAAGAATCTAAGGCCAGAAACCATAAACTCCTAGAAGAAAACATAGGCATGAAACTTCTTGCCGTTGCTCTTGGCACTATTTTTTTTTTTGGATCTGATTTCAAAGGCAATGACAACAAAAGCAAAAATAAACAAATGGGACTACATCAACCTACAAAGCTTCTGCAGTGAAGGAAACCATCAATAAAAAAAAAAAAAAAAAGCAACCTAACCTACTGAATGAGAGAAGGTATTTGCAAATCATTTATCTGGTAGGGGGTCAATATTCACAATATATAAAAAACTCATGCAACTTAATAACAAAATACAATCCTATTTTAAAATGGGCAGATGATCTGAATAGACATTTTTCCAAAGATATACAGATGAGCAACAGGCACATGGAAATATGTTTAACATCACTAATTATCAGAGAAATACAAGTCAAGGCCACAACGAGATACTCTTGCCAGAATGACTTGTATCAAAAAGAGAAGAAATCACAACTGTTGGCAAAGATGCGGAGGATGTGGAGGAAAAGGAACCCTCATGCACTGGTAGTGAAAATGTAGACTGGTGCAGCCACTATGGAAAACTGGAGGCTCCTCCGAAAAACTAAAAATAGAACTGCCATATGATCCATCAATTCCACTACTGAGTATTCATCCAAAGAAAACAAAAACACTAATTCAAAAAGATATATGCAGGAACCCCGGGCTGGTTGAGTTGAAGGAGTGTGTGACTCTTGATCTCAGGTTTGTAAGTTTGAGCCCCATGTTGGGTACAGAAACTACTAAAATAAATAAATGTTTAACATAAATGAATAAAAACATATATTTATATGTATCCCTATGTTTACTGCAACTTTATATACAACAAGTTACTAAGATATGGAAGTAACTTAGGATAGATGAATGGATAAAGAAAATGTAGTATATACATGCAATGGAATACAACTCAGCCCTAAAAGAAGAATGATATCTTGCCACTTATGACAACATGGGTGCGCCCAGAGGATATTATGCTAAGTGAAATAAGCCAAACAGAGAAAGACAAACCCCCTGTGATTTCACTTATATGTAAAATCTGAAAAACAAAACAAGTGAACAAAACAAAACTCAGATGCAGAGAACTGGTGGTTGCCAGACAGAAGGGATGGCTGGGTAAAGTGGTACAAATTTCCGGTCATAAGATAAATACATCATGTATTTATTTATTTATTTATTTATTTATTTTGGTACAGCACGGCGACTATAGTCAACAATAGTGTACTGCATATCATGTAACTTTATGTGGTGATGGGGAAATTAGACATTGCGGCAAACATTTCACAGTTTCTACAAATACTGACTCATTATGTTCTACACTTGAAACTCACAGAACGTTGTATGTCATTTATACCTGAACTTAAAAAAATAATAAAATTGTAGTCTTCTCTTGGTCAACAATTGTGTTCTTTAGGCAGAAATCCAAATGCTGACTCTCTGAAGGGGTCTGGGATGAAAACCTGAGCAGGGTCCTCCCCTTGCTCCAGGCATGGGAAATGAGATTGCTGCGACTGTTTCCAAATCCTCCCTCCAGTTCCCCCCTGCAATGGCATCCTCCATGGCTCTCTTACTCTTTGGTCCTTGTGCCTGACAGGCAGCTCTGTTTTTAGAAACATAGACATAGACTTTCTACTTCCTATGGTGTCCACTTGATGGAAAGGAATGCTATGCATTCTGCCATAACAAACAGTGGAAATACAATGCTATCTGCAAGCACTCTGAGTTTCTAATTCTTTCTTAAATAGGAACAGAGATCTGCAAGCCTGACGTGTAAGCAGATGTTCAATCAAGGATTAGTGTTCTAGTCTTCTTTTCTTGCCATAATTCAAATCCCTGTCAATGAGAGGCAATATGACGTTGAATGAGTAAAGCATCCAGATACAAAAAACATGGATGGAGTTGAAGCCAGATTCTGATGGGTGATAGCTGTGTGTAACTTTGAGCAAGATGTTTTTCCATACTTTAATTTACTCATCTGTATATTGGAGATAATAGCAGCTCCTACAACAGATAGTAGCTGTGAGAAGCAGATGAGTTCATGGTAAGTGACATGTGCTTAGTCCATTTCCTGCTGCATACCGAGTACTCAATAAATGTTAGTTACGATTATATTTCTCTTGGATACCTGAATTCAGTGGTGAGATAGAACCTTCCATCTTTTTCCCCCAAAGAAGGGAAAGAGCAATTTCCTTAATAAGGATAATGTATTCCCAATGTCTTCTGTCCCTTAGATTCATCTAGTGCTTTAAGAAGGGAATAGGGACTGATGTTTATGTCCCCATAACTGGGTCTGGTACTCCTTAATGAGGCTGTTCATAGTCTCATGACTCTCTTTATTATGTGTGGATACTTGGCTATAATTCCACGACAACAGAAAAATTCACATCTAACATCCTTTTTACATGAACATGAAACAAGATATTACAAGTGCCATTCTACATCCACCAATGAAAAGGAAACTTTAAAAATTTAAGTGTAATCAATAAGCACAACTATCTTTTAAATGCCCTGAATCTTTGGCATATTATGAATGGATTCTAAATTGTGTGGCAGACCACCAAGATCCTTCCAGGTCCTTCTAGAGCCATTAGACACTACGACTGATTTTAATTTCAAAGGCACAGCCAAAAGCGGAAGGAAAAACCTCTTCATTACTTATGACAGAAAAGAAGGGGTGAAAGAACCACACAGGGTAACCAAACACAGATACTTCCCAATTCAGCATTCTTGTTCTATGAATCATTCATTCTTATAGAAAGAAATAAGAGAAAATTCAGTCATAATGCAAGAATGTCACGGGAAAGGAGAAGAATCTGAATCTGGAAAGCTTAAAAAAGAAAATCCTTTTTGAATTTATATTGACAGACCAAAATCATTTTAGATAGAATGTTTTATCACATTAAAAGGGCAGACAAGAAAAAAATGGCACAGCAAAGCGAATATGAAAGAACAAGCTGCAAAGGAAAATAAGCAAAGAAGACGAGAAGTTAGAGAATAAATGTTGGGATTACTGAACAATGAGTTAAATGTTGCCGGATAATGCATTAGAAATGGACTTGCACAAACTTAAAAGATAGAAAATGGAATTTTTTAGTGATTATAAGTAGTGTTTTCCTGACAAACCAACTGAATTATCAATTTCTTTATAAAGATGAGTATCCCTAGAGAAGCTATCTTCAAATAGACCATCTTGTAAGTGCTTCTGATTGAGCCTGGATGTTTTTGATGATAAGGGGCTCATCCATCTCTCAGCCTCCAAAACACTCCTATCTTCAACTTCCCATACCTGACTCCAAGGAGAGACACTTGACTGTCACAAATAACAAATGCTTACTTTACGTTTATTTGGTTGAAAAATATTGGACACATCAGTAAGTCAAGTGTTTGTTTTTATTTAAGCCATTTTCCCCCCTAGGAAGGAATTGAGGACGGAGTAAATTTTATACCAAACCATATTCTGAGCAAGCAGAAAGAAGCTACACAGAAATTCAGGTGAGTAGGTCACCAAAGAATCAACTAGATTTTAATACCTCCCTAGGGCGTTTCTTTTTAAATTCATTTCCTTTGTAAATAGATGAGCTAAGGACACACTCCGAGGTGTGAAATAAGAAACTCCAGTAGTGTAGGGTAGCACTTACTCTAATCTCTCTTGATGCAATGTATTGATTCTTTTTCATAACGCATCGTGGACGTTCAGGATTATTATTTATCAACATATATAAAATCTGGCAAAGCTATTTTGGGTTTAATTTTAAGATCAGCTAATTGACGTGGTTCTAATTCTTCTTCCTTAGTGTGTAGTGTGTAATGTACTAATACTTGGATGCTTCCACACAGCATAATGAACAAAACAAAACAAAACAAAATCAGGCTTTTTAAAAAGTACTAATACAAAGAAGCGCTCTGAATCTTGAATTTTCTGGAAATAATCATTCCATTTCAATCATTTCAGCCAACATCATTTAAAAATATGATGGCAGATTCTCATGTCCAAAAACAGCACGTTGAATATAAATGAAATTTTGTAGTTGGTATTATTGTTTTGCTGATTGAAAGTATTTGAACTCCCTTAGTCGCATAAAAGTAAACCTCAGAGTTCATTGTAAATATGGATTTTCTTTCCTTTCCCGACAGCACAATCCATTCAATGACCTACAGAAAATATTATTCAAACGTACTTATGATTCTCACACAATACACAATTTGTATTATATCAGCAAGGTATGCAGTTGTAAAAACTGGTGATACTCTCATCAATTTAAAAAACTTCAATATGTGTTGCTTCCATTTTTGGAATTTTGATTAAAATTATTTAAGGGATTTCCAAAGGGCTACTTAAAAACTCACATAGAATGTCAGACATTTATTTTGCCATGAGATTACATTCCACAACTCCCCAACTACCCCATGTACAATGGCTTCCTAAGTTTTGAACAATTTGCTAAGACTCTTACGAAAGCAATTTTAGGAACCTATAGATTCTCAGCAAAACAGGAATCACTGGCAGATAGTTGTGAAAGCCCAGAATCAAAACAGTTCATCAGATGATCAGGAAAGAAACTCTGTCTCGTCAGCTAAGAAATGTAGTTGCTACAGGGACAAGGGCAAATGTGACACCACTTCTATTCTACATCCTTCTTGTTCCCAGTGCTACAGTCAGTGTAAGATGGGACTGGTAAGGAATGAACAGACAAAAACAGGATACATGAGAACCACAGAATTTTAGAATCAGCAGAAGCCTTAGAGTTTCTTTCATTTAACGATGGTTTTAAAGGTATGCCATAACACACGATATGATTACATGACCTGCACATCCCTTCTACATCCCTCTATTCACCTCAGGCAGGCACCAGTAGGCTTTTCAGCAGCCTCCGGTCAGCCCTATGTCCCCACCATGACATCCCTAAAGTGACAAATGCCTACCCTGGCTTTGAGAAGAGATTTCAAAACCATATTACTAAAAAAGAAGCAATGCTAGTCGAAGCTCCATAATGAAGAACATTCTAAGACATATTCTTAAATAAAAATAGCAACATGCAGAACACTAAGCAAAAATGCTAATGCATAACAGGTGTGCTAGTTTGAAATCAAGTTCCATTCCCTGTACACTACATCTGGCCATTTCATATTTTGAAACCTTCAAGAGTTTTTAACGGTTGTGTACTATTCCAGAGCATAGATTTGCCATCATTTGTCTGGTAATCATTATATATATTTTTGTGGGCCCTTATAATTTTGTCCTTCGGATAAATTCCTAAAAGAAAAACATCAACGTCAACACACCTATTTCCCATCTGTCTTCCACAAATGTTCCAACAGCAAAAGTGTATGAAAACCCATTTCCTTGCAGCTTTCCAAACCGTTGTTTGTGTATGCATTCATATGTGCAAACCAAAATCTAAGTTAACAAATGACCACTCATACTTCGGTTTGCATTTCTTCAATATTACTGAGTCTAAACATCTTTCATGTATGTGAATACTGACTCTATTTGTCTTTCACAAATCATACATTACCTACTTTTCTAAGCAAGTAATTTGATTTTTCCCCTCTGATTCATAAGATGCTTTCGTACGTTAAAAGACACCGATTTTGTCACATTTTGCAAATTCTGCAAAATTTTGGTCGTTTTGTACTTTGAATATATAATTTGAAATAGGGATCCAACTCTGCCTCCCAGAGTATTATTTGTCCATATTCCATTTCCTAAAACTCTTATGTGTTCTTTTTAATAGCTTCATCTACCATATTCTAAAGTCTAAAAATTTCTAGTTTTTTTATTCATCTGCACAGTTCTCTCTAAATTTTATAATTCATTTTAATTTTTTCCTTCTTTCTTCCTTCCGTCTGCCTTTTTTCTTTCTCCCTCCTTCCTTTGTTTTCTTTCTTCTTCCTTCCTTCCCTCTTTCCCCTTAATTTTCTGCTGTTTGTGTACTACTTCATCCCATCTTTATCTTTTTTCTTCTTTTATTTCCTCTCTGATGTTTCTGCAAGAAATTAGCTAGTAACTCTGGGTGTTTTTCTTGATGTTCCTGTTGATGTTCCAGATCTGGGCAAAGCACATACAATTTTGCTAACACATCAACCGTATCTGACAGTTACACCAATCTAAAGACCTAATGTCAATCCCCAGTGAAGAGGCTGGGCAGAGGGAAGAAAGAAAAAAAAAAACAGAATATAAATAAGTTTGTTTCTGACAAAGGTCCATCCATACTACATGTATGACCATGACAAGTTGAACTACGTCTCAGTAGTTATATGTGCTCAGTATATATGTAGTCACTGCCTTCAAATTATTATTATTTTGAGGATTTTAGCTTTTGAGAATATTTCATTATTTTTGGTTAATGAAATCCCCTGCTCCTTCTATACCCTTACTCTTCTTTGTCAACATAGTCTTAACTATTTTATTTCCTTGCAAAATAAATTTATTTTGCAAAGCTTCCTCCAAAACTCATTAAAATATTCATTGTGATTATGTTAAAAATGTACATTGATTTGGAGAAAAATGTTACACATACTGTTACACAACATTTAATATCAAGACTTATTTTCTTCCTCTTTAAGTTTTTTGTTTGTTTTTAATCATTTGGGTCCTACATATTTCTTGATAATCTTACTTCAAGGTACATCAATTAAGAATAAATTATTAAACAGAATAATTTTCTACTCAATTTTATATTCTACCATATGTAAATATTTATAGCGTCCCTGTATAGCTACTATAATTGAATACCTTGCTGAACTTTATTGCCAATAAATTTTAGTTGATTAAGTACATTTTCAAATAGTGATAGCTTTATATGATTCATTACAATAGTTAAAATTATTACACCTCTTTACTGTCATTTGGCATTACCAATAACCTTCTGAGCTGCTTTAAACATAGTGGAGCCTGTGATAATGGATATCTTTACTTCTTTTCCACTTTATAAAAAATATATTGTTTTGAATGATGTGTTGTTTTAGAACAGATTTCATAATGTTGAAAAACTTTTGCATTCTAAAGATTAACCTACTCATTTGTGCACTGTTATTCTTTCAATATGCAAAAATACAATTTAAACATTTTATTTATGTAAAATTACATTTTTCATATGTGAAGTTAGGAATTTCCTTTCGTCCGTTCTTTTTCTCTAATTTTATATTCTAATCATGCTGGGTTCATAAAATCAATTGAGAATCGGTTAATCTTCACACAAGATAATCAAATACTCGGTTGTGCTCTATTATTTCCCTGAGGAAAGTGAATATTCTCCTCTTAATTGTCATCTTTACCTTTTTTCTTGAGAGCTGGGTGATTTCTTAATGTTGGTTTCTGCAATAGACTGAATTGTGTATTCATCCAAAATTTATATGCTGAAATCCTAACGCCCAATGTCATGGTATTAGGAAAGAGTTTAGGGGAGGTAATTAGGTCACTAGAGTAGAGCCCTCCTAAATGGGATTAGTGTCCTCATATAAAAAGACTCAGAGGTCCCCCTTCACCCCTTGAGTCATGTAAGATTACAGAGAGAAGACATCTATCTATGAACCAGGAGGCAGGCTTCACAGACACCTACTCTGACAGCACCTTGATCTTGGACTTCACAGCCTCCAGGACTATGAGAAATAAGTATTTGTTAAGCCAGTCTATGGCATTCATGTTAGAGCAACCCAACTTATTAAGACAGTATCTAATTAATAACTCTGCAATATCTAATATACTTTCTGTCACCTCCATTTTAATCACTTGATAAGTTACAATATGCTTGTTTTTGTTTTTGTTTTCCAAGAAGACTATATAGGAAGTTTTTCCTTTGAGCCCTAATACATATATAGAACTTTTTTTCTCACTGCTGCTCTAACATATAAAATGCTGTATATGTGGATCTTTATATTTTAATCTCACATTTCTCTAAATATTTTTCCAAGGTAGTATGGAATTAAGTATTGTACAGAAGTTCAAGACCTTATACCTATTAATAGATGAACAGACTATATGCTTTAATTTTGATGTATGGAGGATGGCACTTTATTATCTAGCACTGGAACTATTATGAAGCAGTATATGAGAAATTCTGTAGACTTCTATTGAAAGTAACATGTCCACAAGAGTGCCAAAATGAAAAATTTAGATTTATCTATGGTTTTAGATGGCCAACTTAAAGATCTAAAGGCTTCAAGAGGTAAGGTAAGGGATAAGATACAAATGTAATAGTGGCATGGAGTTTTATTTCCCTAACAAATGGTTGTGTTTTCTGTATGTGATTATTAGAAATTACAAAGGATGTGCTACAGTCTCATTCTTTTCCTGGTAGTTTTTGTTGTTGATTCCCTGCTCAACTTCCATTACCTGCTGGGATGAAAATTCTCTAGTAACAAGAAAAGCAAAAGATGATTCTAAGCTGTAGCCACTGAATTTTTTCCAGTTACAGATCTCCAAGAAAATGCATTTTTGTGTTTTCCTCATCTTGGGTTAATGTTTTTGTTTTACTTTTGTTTTCCCCTCAGTCATGATGTCAATGAGTTAAATAACATAAGTAAACTATGTGATTTACTATCTCTAGTGAATTAATGTTACCTGGAGAAGCAGTAAGTTAGTAGTACCAAGTGGTTTTCTTCAATATGTGTGCTAAACTTTTCTCTTTTTTGGTGGGGGGAGGGGAGAGAAAGCACATGTGTGGGGGTGGGGGTGGGAGTGGGGGAAGCAAAGGGAGGGAGAGAGAGAGAGAATCCCAAGCAGGCTCCATGCTCAGCATGAAGCCCAACAGGGGGCTCAATCCCAGGACCCTGGGATCAGGACCTGAGCTGAAATCAAGAGTCAGACGCTCAACTGACTGAGCCACCCGGGTGCCCCAAACTTCACTCTTTTACAGACTACACAAATACCATGTTATTACTTGTACATTATAAATGCCTCCAAAAACCTTCTACCAGAAATCCCTCAAACTTGATCATAGTTATGATCTTCATTTGCATGTGTCATTTTAATTTTGTTGCCTTGGAGAGCAAGCCCCAGTGTTAGGGCAACCTGGCGTCAGAAATATATCGGATCCTTTTGACTTTCAATTAAACTGTATGTCCTCAACTCACCACTAATTAATTAGTGGTCACATGAATTCCTAACTTAGTCTTTCTCCGTAAGATTTTAATAAATTATACATCTTCCTTTTAATTTAGAAAGTTCAAACCTTCTCTTTCTATTAACCAAATTTTGTACTTTTTTTCTGAGCCAATGCAATGGAGTTCTCTTTGGTCAATGATGCCCTCTCAGTAATTGTTCTTATAAGCTAATTGTGGCAGTGGCCATGGTCATACCTAGTTTAACACTTAGGAACCTGGAAGTTAGTTCCACAGTGGTATTCATATATTTGGTGCAATACTTCTTTTTTTTTTTCCAAATGAATTCCACCTGATGTTCCATAGCCTCACTTGCCCATGTTGAATGCACTGTGGTCTCCAGACCACAAGAATCAACTTCAGCATCAGCATCACCTGGCACCTTTCTGCAAATAAAAATTCATGGGCCCCACTCCAGGACTACTGAATCAGAAACCCTGGGAAGGGGGACCCAGCAATCTTAAGAGTTCAGCTATAAAATTCTGACATATTTGTCCATTTATCTATATTACATTTGGGGTTAATATTTTTTTTCTCCAGATATTGGTATTTCTATCCTTCCCTAGACTGTGGCACTTGTTTATACCGTTCCTCCTAATTATATTCTCTTGGGGATTTGGTAGAGAAATGTTGGATACACACACCGAAGATCCCTTGAGGTCACTCTAAAGATCACCTTGATGCAGCATTATGTACTTCTATTGCGTAGGTATAAGAAAAAATTATGGCAGGTTCTAAGAGGAGGCAGACACAGTTTTAGCTTTCCCACAACATTCCTATTAGTGCCTCTTTGTACAGTTTCTCTCCTTGATAAGTCTCCAGTATTAAATGACATATTTATCCTATTTGCTAACAGGATCTCTCCTGATAGGAATGGTGTGCCTGTGGATCCATTCCTTACTCTATTAACATAAATATATGGGGTGCCTGGGTGGCTCAGTTGGTTGAGTGTCCGACTTGGGCTCAGGTCATAATCTCACAGGTAGTGAGTTCGAGCCCCATATGGGACTCTGAGCTGCTTCGGATTCTGTGTCTCCATCTCTGCCCCTTCCCCACTTGCGCTTGGTGTCTCTCTCTCTGTCTCTGTCTCTCTCTCTCTCTCTCTCTCTCTCTCTCTCTCTCTGTCTCTCTCTCATACATAAGTATTACATATATATGTGTGTGTGTGTGTGTAAAATAATATATATAATAATATATAAACATATATATGCCCTAAGAGTATATAAATAAAAGCATATATATGAAAAAAATACATATGGAAAAGTACATATATATGTATATATATGTTTATGTGTGTATATACACATTATATTCCATTTCTTTTCATTTTCCATTTCCAATTTATTTTCCTTTCCTCATGATCTTAACTGGCTAGCTAAATGGATACATTGATTTATGATTTTAAGACTAAAATTAATAAAATAAAAGACAACATGAAATTCAAGGTCAGAGAGCAGGATGTGGCTACTGATGCTGACAGTTACCAGCTGTGTGTTGATGGGTGAACTACTTAACATCTCTTAGCCTCTACTTTCTCAATTGAGAAAAAAAATGATACAAAATTTTAGATTGTTGCGAGAATGCAAAATAAATAAGACATCAAGACTGATTAGGAATCCAATGCATTTGGCTCTTACTAAGCAATAAAGCAATAAGTTACTAAGCAATACATCTTTAATCTGTGACCACTATTAGATATCCTTTGGCTTATAAAAAGCATTCAACAAATAAGTCCAAAGGAGTGGGAAAATTAGATACCTGGTTTCAATTATAGGACCAGAGGAATAACCACCTATCTTCGTCTATCTATTCATATGCACAATCACATACATCTTTCACTATAGAACAATAATTGGTTTCAAAATGTTTGCTTATGGCCCATTAATTTCTATTATTAGTGGGAAAACTCCAGTATTCCTATTAATGGAAAAGTCATCGTGCTGGTAATAACAGTAACATGTGTTTGAAATTACATATCATAGGTAACAATAAATTCCTTCTCTACACATGAATAATAAACTATAAAAATTCCGAAACTAAGCTTGGCAGTCTTTCAGAGGCTGGATAAATTATACTTAAGTACTATTTAGAACATTCCCAATATGTTTGGGTGTAATGTTTGCACACAATCAAGGCGATCTTCTAGGAAAAAAGCTTGAATTTTGATGCAAGCACATGGGATACAGAGCAGGCTACCCACATTCACACACTAGGAAGAGAAACTGATGAGTCTACGTTACATGTGTTCAAACCCTGTGATCTGCTTCCAGGCCCCATAAGATAAATGCATCGAATAAAATAAATAAAAATAAGTCCCTGCAAAGTAAAACTAGACAAAGATTATTGTGTATGAATCAAACTGCCAAAAAGTCACAATAAGAACACTCACAGAGAGCACTTCAACCTTCATGAATGAAGTTTCTGTCATGCATGGGAGGATGCCAGAGCTGAACCAGGTGAAGGGAATGTACCTGAATCTTTGGTTGGTAGAAAAAGATAAACATACAAGAAAACGCACCACGTTTTTTTATTACTTTGTCTACACATCACACAATCTGACGTCTGGTGTCTCAGGCCCATATTTAACAACTTTTCATCTAACAATTTCTACCACTCCCTCAGCAACCACTAAAAGCCATAACCTTTGGAAAATATAATTGGAGAAAGCTACCACTCCTAGCTCATGGTCTCTCCCAACTGGGTTTCTGATTAAGGGGCACAAAGTCTTTGAAGGAGACTGACCTTTAGAAGATGGAAAAAGAAATGGGGCAAAGTGCATAAGAATATTCAGGGCAGAGGAGAAGAAAAGAATTAACAAAGTGTCATGGTAACCGATGTCAAATCCAGATGTCATATTTGCAGGCCTGGGGAAAGAGTACAAATGGAGGCTCACATGCCATATATCTAAATACCTAAACATTTAAAGGCTGCAAATCAAGTCGATGTCGTATGTGTTAGGCTTTTTTGTTATGAGGTCAACAGCTTCGGGTAATTTCTATTTCATCATCTATTGCTACGAACTACTCCGGGCACTTATGGGTCTCGAACCACAGTGTCTCCTATTTGCTCAGGATTCTGCAATTTGGGCAGTGCTCGGTGCAGACAGCCTGTCAGTGTTTCTTGTGGCATCAGCCAGGATGGTACGAATGGCTAGGGATAGCAAAAATGACTCCGCTAGCATCACTGGCTTGACTCCGTTCCTGGTGCTGGATAGTGCCTCAGTTGCTGTGTGAGTTGGGTCCTCCGGGAAGAAGATAAGGAGATGGAGTTAGGATTGCCAGTAGTTTTCGGGGGTGTGGGGTGGACGAATGCCTAAGAAAGTTAAAACAGGGAGAATGCCTTTATGCCATGATGCAGATGTGGCACCTATAAAATGGAAGGAGGCAGGAAACTGAATCCAGCAGGGAGACTTCAGTGCAGATGACAAAGCCTCAGTCAACCCATTGTAGGGCTCCATAGCACACACTGTCATGCTGAGCAGGGGCCAGACCCTGGTGTCCCCGCCCTGCCCAGGTGGAGTCTGGGGGCTGGCTGAGAAAAGCATGGCCCCAGCTTGAATGCTGAGGTAGAGCCAGAAGGAGCATCAGCCGACAGCTCTCAGCTAACTGCACTCCCTGCTGAAAGGAACGTACTTCCTCAAAGGACATGCACCTCTGTGGGTGCCACAGGAGTCTGAGCTCCCTCCCAGGAAAACGATCTCAGGCATGGGGTATGGCATCTCCCAAGGGCCACTTCTGCTATCCTCTACTGGTGAAAGCAAGCCAAAGGGCCAACCCAGATTTAAGGGGAGGAGATTATACAAGAATGTAAATACCAGAACACATAGTTCAATGACAGTCTCCAAAGTAACCATCCAGACTGGAAGCACTGACAGGCCCATCCTCACATCTGCACGTCCTGCGGCACCAGTATTCATTGGGGCCCTCATGTCTCCTAATTATTTTATGTTATTGATTAAAGTAGTTAACTATTAAGATATATTCTCCTATCTTGACAAATATAATCTCCTAAGGACCTGAAGGACCAGGCTCAAAATCAGAATTCTCATATTTCTCAGGTCTTCACATTAGAATGTGAGACTAACTGGTTTCTAATCCTCTGCTCCCAGCCTGGGATCATCCACCTTTTCTGCCAGCCCCAGCCCCTCTAGTAAGGCCTATCACACATGCGTCTAGACACCCCAGATAACACGTCCCAGATCCATTCACATCGTCCACCCTTCCCTTCACTTGAGAAAAGCGGACTTTTGACCAGATCTCTGTCTGGCCCAGTCTGCCACTGGGAAGATGGCCTAAGGTAGAAGCTCCAACAGGCCCTAGAAGAATCCAGGATTCTGCCTACCCAGAACAAAGTCTAAAGGGAAAGGCATGGGCTATAAAACAGCAAGCTCATTGATCTGCAAATGTCTTACCTTACGGAGGTAGGGGGCACTGCCAGAGGAGGGCTCTGCAGAAGGCAAAGCCCAGAGCAGAAATCCTCTTTATCTGGGCAATACTGGCTGATGAACTGGAAAGTGTCAAGAGGAGCAGAATACTGGGGGACTTCATGTTCCCGTAGCCTATTCACAGCCCTCTTTGAAATGGCCTAAAGTAAACACATATGGGAGAACGTACATATACAATACAATGCGGTACAAATACAATGGGGTATTTTCTTACATACTATAGAAAAACTTATGAATGTATTTAAAAATATGTATGATATATAAAAATATAAATATTAAAATGAATGGCCATGGCTATCTGTACTGATCTAGAAGCACATGACACAAGATTACATTTCTTTTTTCTTTTTTTTTTTAACATTTATTTATTTTTGAGACAGAGAGAGAGCACGAACGGGAGAGGGGCAGAGAGAGAGGGAGACACAGAATCGGAAGCAGGATCCAGGCTCTGAGCCATCAGCCCAGAGCCCCACGCGAGGCTCGAACTCACGGACCGCGAGATCGTGACCTGAGCTGAAGTCAGACGCTTAACCGACTGAGCCACCCAGGCGCCCCAACAAGATTACATTTCAAAAGCATGTTTAACATGCAATGTATATTTTTGCCTAATATTTAAAGATTAGTGAAATAAACCGAAAACCAACGTAAGCATCTATAAATACATTTCCATAGCTTTGAGAACACAGGAGTAAATGTGACCAACCTGTTAAGACAGATCACATTTAGGATCAACAGAGGGTACAGAATAGGATTGAAAAGGGACTTTCTGAGGTTCTTTTCATGTGTGTCTCTATCGTTTTTACTTCTTAAAATAGGTAGACACGTTTCCATGTTTTACAAAATTAAATCAAATAATTTAAAGTGAAGGTAAATGGAAGCTATTAAAGGTAGAATTTTTTAAAGGGTTGTTAAGAATTTCAAAAGACACACAGCAGTCAAAGAGAATAAAAATGTAGGAAAGGTCATCAGATTTGGTGACTTAAAGGTCATTGTACAGTGTGCCATTTAAACGGAGTAGTAGAGGACAAAATTGACAGAGGTTTAAACAGCAAGTGGAGAGGAGGGGGGAAAAAGCATTTGTGACCACTGATGGCCCTCTCTTCTCTTAGCAGGCTACATCAGTGTCCCTCAAGCTGAATTCTGTAAATAGTGTTAACAGGCAGGCCTAAAATTAAAAAATAAATACAAAACAAAAAGATTCTGAATGATCGCATTTCTATTTCAACAACTCAATTTCCACTGTGTCAAAAGAGCAAACAGCTCTGAGGAACAGTAAATAAATTGCTCAACTTTATTTAAAAGTTTGCTGAGCATACTTGGGCATGGACTTATGATCTTTCATTTTATTTTTCCACCAAACCCACACAATTATAACCATATTATGTTAGACAGTTATATTTAAAAAAAAAAAAAAAAGAACTACAACATTCTTCTGATTCCACTTAATTTTAGGAAAACATGATTTGGCAGAGGGGACAATGTCAGAGCCAAGGCGCTTTTATGATTAAAACATATTATAGAGCAGTTTCCACCATAATTCAAATTTTATGAGCTTGTGTCAGGAGGAGAATATGCTTCTATCAATAATGAACTAGCATCTCTTCTCAAATTGCTTTCAGGGTTCACTGGGTCTGTGGAAATTAAAGAGGCTGATGGTGACTTTAATAACCAATAAAATGACTAACATCTATGCAAGTTTGTAGTGGAAATGACTATCTGTTCTTTTAAGATTATAATTTATATAAGGATTACAATTCACAATATAGCTACAATAACGGACCAAATAAAAGCAAAATTGAAGAAGTCCACTCTCAAAATAACTCTTTATTTCATGACTTTACTGTAGACGCTGAATAACTCAAATGCTAAGAATATTTCTTATCTGAAGAAGGATTATGCTACAGACATGGAACAGAGGAATATGTATGAGTAACAAGAAACAAAACCTTAATTTGAAAAACAGCAAAATATTCTCTAAACATACCAATGAAACAAATAACTTCTTTTTTTGGTGTAAAAAAGTTCAGACATATAAAAAAGAAAAAAAAGTCTCTGGACTTAAGAAGTGAAATACAGAAAATATAGATAAATCCTCTACCCTAACTCACTGCTCACCCTTATCCCCAGAGGATACCATTATTATGAATTTAGGGTTTGTCAATTTCAAGTTACTATATATGAACTTGGCATTATACACAAATATGCATTATTTTGCAAAATATACCAGTGTTTTGCATATTTTAAAACTTATAGAAACAGGTATTATATGGCATGTATTCTCTGCAATTTACTTTTCTTCTATATTGTGTTGAGGTTGTTATATGTGCCAACTGCATGTATGTTTTCTTCACTGCTTTCACTCGTGTATAAAACTTATTTACCCAGAGTTTACACTTTATTATTTATTCATTCTCCTATTCATTAACACATTGTTTCCATGCTTACACTTTGCAAACAACACTGATATGAACATTCTTACTCATGTCTCCTCATGCACATAGCAGAGTTTTTCTAAACTGTCCAATTGGATTCACACTTCCAGAATGTATGAATGCAGATTTTCAGTTTTACTATCTCTGGACAAATTTATCCCCAAAATTGCTATACCAATTTTCACTATCACCAGCTCTCTGGGAGATACTCTGCTGCTCCTTACCAAAAACTTAATATTGCCATGGTTGTAAAACTTTAGTTTCTGAATGCTGTAAGCTGAGTTTAAATTGTACCTCTATCAATCAGTAGTAAAATTCCACATATATTATAGGATTATACGTATGTGTATGTGTGTGTGTGTGTGTGTGTGTGTGTATTCAGAACAAAATTTTCAATTCAGAAAGAACACCTCTGTTGGGTTTTTAATTGGATTACAATGAATTTGTACATTAATTTGGACAGAATTAAGATCTTTAGAGTTTTAGACATTGTACCCTTGCACACAGATCTCTGCCTCTCTAAATTTCTAATACCTTTCCAAATACCTTATATTTTCCAAAAGTCCTCAGGTTTTTAAATTAAATTTCTTAGTCACCTAATATTTTTCTTTTTATTTGAAATGGTAGTATACTTTTGTCTTATTTCTCTAAGTAAGGATACCAATAAACAGTCTTAGAGTAGCTATGACAGAAAATTTTCTTCTATTCTTAGCTTTAGAAGAGTTTTAATTATGAAAAGGCGTAAAAGTTTAATTCTCTAATTTCCAAATTTGAAAGGTAACCATTAATCTTTTCTTTTTAATTTTTTTTAATGTTTACTTATTTTTGAGAGAGAGAGAGAGAGAGACAGAGAGAGAGAGAGAGACAGAGAGACATAGCATGAGCAGAGAGGGGCACAGACAGGAGGAGACACAGAATAAGAAGCAGGGTCCAGACTCTGAGAGGTCAGCACAGAGCCCGAAGCAGGGCTCGAACCCACAGACCGTGAGATCATGACCTGAGCTGAAGTCAGACAGTCAACAGACTGAGCCACCCAGGCACCCTTAACATTGCTAACTTAAATGTATTGTGACAAGACTTGATCAGCGCTTACCAATTCTTTGATTGTTGCCAGGATTTACGCCGCCCCCCCCCCCCAACTCTCCATTATCTTCTAAGTAGTAATAAGACTATTGGCCACACATGTTGTTGCTGAGGGAGAAGACCACTTTCTCCAGCCTCCCTTGCTACACATGCAGTCTGTCAATAGACTAGCTTATATGAACACTCAGTAGGATTTTTCACCTTGCACATGCTCTGGCTTTTGTTCCCTGCCCAATTCCCTCCTATACATATATTACTCACCACCTCGTATCTGCTTGTGGGACCAGGACAGCTGTGAAATATAGAACTCTGTCACTTGTCTTGACTCATTCCTTTTTAGTTTATAAGGATTTTTCTTCGACTTTTGTCAGGATTGAAATTATATTATATGCATTTAAAGTGATTTTTTAAATTTTTTAATGGTTATTTATTTTTGAGAGAGAGAGTGAGAAAAAGTGCGAGCAGCAGAGGGGCAGAGAGACAGGGAGACACAGAATCCGAAGCAGGCTCGAGGCTCTCAGCTGTGAGCACACGGCCCGATGAGGGGCTCGAACTCATGAACTGCTAGATCACAAACTGAGCCGAAGTTAGACAATTAACCAACTGAGCCACCCAGGCACCCCATAAAGTGATTTTTAAAGCATAGTCTAGGCTGTATTTTTAGCTTTTCTCTCCCAGAAGAGTTTATAGTTTACCTACTAAATCATATTTCTGTAATTAAAGCCAAACCATTGACTTTTGTCTTTTTATGTTGTATATAAATTGATGGTTTCAATGTAGAAAATCATAAAACCTCAAATAATAAATGTTTTCTCCTTTCCAGTTTCTTTGCCACCTATTTCTATTTCCTTTTTGTTGCATAGGTCTTCAAGTAAAATTTTCAATAAAAATGCTAAGAGGAGGCCTTTCTTATCTTTTTCTCAAATTAAAGTCCCTATCAGTATATTTTCCTATTGTAACTTTTTATCAGAAATGTGTTTTGAAAGTAACAAGTTATACTTTGTGATTAAAGATTTATTTAAAAAGTCAAATTCTTTTTTATGATTTACATACTATTAAATTCAAATTACTTGCATTTTACTTAAGGTTCTTGAGTACCTCTATTTTAGCTGACACTGATGTGCAGTTTTCTTTGTGCTTATTCCCTGCTATTAGTTTCAGTGCTGTGTGGACACTGTAAAGCACACTGAAGACTTGTGCTGCTCTGTGCCAGAATATTGTAACAAATAATCTTTAAATCCATCTGAGCCCAAAGCCTTCATGGAGATAATTCTTTGATGAATTTTTAGTATCCTTCATGCTTCATGATATAACCACACTTACCATTTCTTCTAGAACAAATTTTGATAATTTATCTTTCCCTGAACATTGATTACCATGAGATTTCCAACTATACCAAATGTGCCCTTTCAAAATTTTTTCCTATGAATGGCCAAAATATTTTCCTTATTGCTGTTTTGAATATCTCCTATTCTCTTCCTTACATGGGTAGGCATGTAAGAACTATTTTTGATTTTTAAGCAGTCAGATATTTTATCATTGTTACTTTTTGCTTCCCTGTATTTCAGCTAATATCTGCTTCAATAGTCATCCAATTTAAGTCCTCTATGTTTTACTAAAATCATTAGTTCATTTATTTATTTCTTATTATAATGAGAATGCTGAGTCCTTAATACAGGACTATTTCTCTTTCTCGATAGTGCTAATTTTGCTTATCTTATATTCAATAACGATTTTCATTTCACTTTTGCATTTTAATCTCCAAATATTCTCTTTATCTCATCTAGTTCTTGTTTAACTTCAGCTTTCATCTTAGGCAGCTTTCTCTTTTTTATCACTTTATTCTTTGTAATTTCTTTATTCATGAATTATGGTTTATCAGATTTTGTTGAAAACACAATGCAGATGTTTTCTAAATGTATATATAATTATTTTTTTCTCCTAAACTGTGCTTTTATGTATCTGCTCCTAGAGTATTATGTTATTCTGGTTGTTTCAGAGAATTTCTCATAGGTTCTAGGGTTTTTTATCTTCCTTTTCTTTTTTCTTTAAATTTATTCGTTCTTGCATGAAGATGGTACCTAACTGTAGTTGGTTCACCAACTATATGAGATCATAGCGCAGTAACAAACAACCTCAAAATCTGCGGCTTCAAGCAACATGAGTTGACTTCTTGCTCAGATGACACGCTCAAGTGACAGCACTGGGCTCTGCTTCAGGTCATTATGCAGAACCTGTGATGAAGCCTCCACCTTGTGGAGTAAGTATCCCGTCCTCTGAGCACAGGATAGAGATGACAGTGAATAAACACAGCAGCTCTTGAAAACTCATACCCAGGAGTGTTCCCTGTCACTGCTGCTCATACGTCACTGACCTAAACATGGCCACATCTAACTTCAAAAAGTCTTAGTAATGCATTTCTGTCATAAAGATTGAAGTTAAGAATTTTTTAAGGTTAAAATAAAGATTGTTAGCTGTTAGCTATTTCTTTTAGTAGTTAAGGGCAGATTCTTCCCCCACTATTTTTAAAAGTCTACAGTTGATTCCCTTGTAAGAAAAAAAAAAAAAGTAGGGCAAGGAAACTTTAACACTCACCATTCCTATTTTCTCCTTTGGAATTCAAGGTATTCTTAGTGGTGAGGATGAAGGTGTGGATGAATTGCCCTGGGATACTTCATTAAGGAAATGACAAACGATGTTTAAAGCAATTTTATATTAGCAGCAAAATTAAGCAGAAGGTACAGAGATTTTCCATAAACCATCTGCTTCCACCCAAGCATGGCCTCCCTCATTTATCAACACCAAGTGGTGCACTCATCACCATCAATGAACCTACAGTGACACATCATAAATACTCGAGCCCACAGTTAACCTTAGGGTTCACTCTTGGTGTTGTACATTCAAGGGTTTAGACAAATGCATGATGCTATACATCTATTGTTATAGTATCATACAGATCTTTTTCACTGCCCTGAAAGTCCTCTGTGTTATGCCTATTCATCGCTTCGTGCCCCCTCCCAACCCCTGATCTTTTTACTGCTTCCAAAGTTTTGTCTTCTTCCAGAATGTCATATAGTTGGAACCATGCATTATGTAGCCTTTCCAGATTGGCTTCTTTCACATAGTAATATGCCTTTAAGGTTTCTCCAAGTCTTTTCAGGGCTTGATAGCTCATTTATTTTTAGCACTGAATAATATTCCATTGTCTGGATGTACTACAGCTGTTTATTTATCCATTCATCTACTAAAGGATATTCTGGTTGCTTCCAAGGTTTGGCAATTGTGAATAAAGCTGCTATAAATATCATTGTGCAAATTTTTGTGTGGAAATGAGTTTTCAATCCTTCGGGTAGACACTGAGGAGCACAATTACAGGATCAAATAATAAGAGAACATGTAGTTCTATAAGAAACTGCCGAACTATCTAAGTGACTGCACCATTTTGCATTCCCACCAGCAATGAATCGGTGTCATTGTTATTCCACATCCTTCTTAGCATTCAATGTTGTCAGTGTTTGGGATTCTTACCATTCTAGTAAGTATATGGTAACATCTAATCATTGTCTTAATTTACATTTCCCTGGTAACATGTTATGTGGAGCTTCATCTCATACACTTATTTGCCATCTACATATCTTCTTCGGTGAAGTGTCACTTAAAGTCTTTGGTCTATTTTTAATTGGATTATATGTATTCTTATTGTTGAGTTTTAAGAGCTCTTGTATATTTTGGGGAGCAGTCCTTCATCAGACAGGTCCTTTGCAAATATATCCCCCCAGTCTGTGCTTTGTCTTCTCATTCTCTTGACAATGTCGTTTGCAGAGCATAAATTTTCAATTTTAATGAAGTATAGCTCATCAATTATTTCTTTCATAGACTGTACCTTTCATGCTACATCTAAAAATCATAAGAAATTTTCATGTATATGAATTTGATAAGGGTGGCACAGATAAGTCCTTTTCAGTTTTCTGATGAGCAACACTTCTCAATCTCTCATCTATGGATACCAAGTGGTGTACACTTTTCTCCTTGTGGGTAAAAAAATGTTTCCTTTCTTCTGCCATCTGTTGTCCTGGTTTAGCACTTTGAGCACACTCTATTTGCAAAAGTTCCCCCAGGAGAATGGCATATTAGTATGTTGGTGCTCATACTCTTACTTACCAAGGCTGGTCTATCTACATATCTCTTGTTTTGTCTGTTCATTAATATTTCTAAGATAATGGAGAGGAAAATATGGTTCCATTAAATAACCAGTCTCAGAACCAAGTAAGAAGCTGCCTGTCTATATGCAGGAAGGAGGTGGAGGGTGCTGATACTGGGGCAGATCCAGAAACTGCTCCAGCAGGGGAGAGGGGTTAGCAGCTTCACTGCGGGGAAATCCTTTGCATGTGTGTATCCTTTGTATGGCTGCAATGTAAGTTGCATGGGCCGGATATATTTCAGACACAGACACGGGATTTTCTAAGAACAGGTTGTAGGTATGAGGGAAGAATGGACTTCAGCAATATAAACTAGGCATACTAAATTTGTAGACATAGAAAAGTACAAGTTTACACATAAAGATAATGGGCTAAATGATAGATATTATATTTCAGAAGAATGGCCCATCATCAAGGCATCTTCACTTTGAAAAGGGAAAAACGCAACTCCAGAATGACTACAAGGCTCTTTGAAGTGTTTAAAGAGATTCTGCGTAAATGAGCATTAGAGCTCCAGGGAGGTAAGGATGGTATCTCATTGATGGCTCCATGGAAGAGATTGAATTTGAAAGTCCTATAAAAGAAATGAACCCTTTTGTTTCTCTAGAGCTTGGGGTTTCAACCTGGGGTAGAACCAAGATTTGTGAGCATGGGAGTTGAGCCCTGAAAAGTCGAACAGGGAAGTAAATGAAAGACAACAGTAACTGCCTGAGGAAAGTCCTTCTGGGGTGAGGAGTGTGTTTCAAAAAGAGTCAGTTTAAGTCAAACAGAAGAAGAAAGAAAAGAATGAAGACGAATCTGTTAATCACAGACTGAGGTCATTATGCAAAAAGCCTTCAATGCCACAATGAAGACATTAACCTTAATAAGGTAGGTAATAAAGAGATTTGATCACAGAATTGAAGTTTGGGAGCAAAACTGGACTATAGATAGAGATTTTGGAAAGCTTCAAAACCACAATGGTTGAAAGCCATCCATCTCTAGATGAGAACTGAAGGCATGGGAAAAGATGTGATTAATTGGAAAATATACAAGTACTGTGTATGTGTGTGTTGTCTGTGAGGACCTGTGTGCATGTGACATTTATCAAACCACGCTGTGTAACACATGCAGTATTTTGGGGAACCTGTAACACAAATGGATTGTAGTAGACTCCAGCTCCTTGTGGAACAGGGTATATGTGTTTGTGTGTGTGCTGACCGAGAGGTAAGAGGTAAGGGATTGGTTTGTTCGTTTTAAGGTCATATTTTCAACATACTTAGAATTTATTCTCTGTTAAAAAAATCATTTTCTTAAGATAACATAAACTAGGCAAGTTTTAAGGCAAATACACATGACATATACGCAAAGAAGAAATGCTGCTTATTAGCAGGCAATGTTAATAACATCATCAAACTCAGAATATGTTGCTGAGGGGGAAATGATAAAAGAAAAATGAAGTATTTTAAAGCCAAATAAAATTAAAATTACCCCTAATTAAAAAAAACAACGTTTATTTATTTTTGGAAGAGAAAGAGACAAAGAGTGTAAGCAGGGAAGTGGCAGAGAGACAGGGAGACACAGACTCTTAAGCAGGCACCAGGCTCTGAGCTGTCAACACAGAGCCTGACACAGGGCTTGAACCCACCAATTATGAGATCATGACCTGAGGTGAAGTCGGACGCCTACCCGACTGAAACTCCCAGGTACCCTAAAATTACCACTAATTTTTTAAATAACTGAATCAGAATATTTTCAATGTATAATCAAATTCTATACTATACTTTAGGCCTCTTGAAAGTTCCACTTACCTTTTGGTCTAGAAAATACAGCATGAGTGTAGCACAGTTTAAAGCAGTGAAATAGTAATTAAAGAGCTCTGGTGATCTTCAGTTACTCCAATTTCCAAAAGATTACAAATTATTTAAAGCACAAAGAAAATCTACTTTTAGATGCCAAAACCCCTAAAATTATTATTTTACCACCTTCTTACACCATACACAAAATAAATTCAAAATGGATAAAAGGCTTAAATGTGAAACTTGAAACCACAAGAATCCTAGAGAACGCAGGCAGTAACCTCTTTGACATGGGCTGTAGCAACTTCTTCCTAATATGTTGCCTGAGGGGAGGAAACAAAACAAAAATGAACTATTGGGACTTCATCAAAATAAAAAAGCTTCTGCACAGTGAAGGAATCAATAAACCCAAGACAGCCTACTAAATGGGAGAAGATACTTGCAAATGACAAAACTGATAAAGTGTTAGCATACAAAATATACAAAGAACTCGTAATACTCAACACTCAAAAAGCAAATAACACAATTAAAAAATGGTCAGAAGACATGAATGGACATTTTCCCTAAGAAGACATACAGATGGCCAATAGGCACATCACTTATCATCAGGGAAATCAAAACTATAAGGAGATATCACCTCAAGCCTGTCAGAATAGCTAAAAGCAACAACACAAAAAACAACAGTGTTGACGAGTATGTGGAGAAAGGGGAACCCTCCTGCACTACTGGAGGGAGGGCAAACTGATACAGCCACTCAGGAAAGCAGTATGGAAGTTCTTCAAAAACTTAAAAATAGAACTACTCTATGACCCAACAATTGCACTACTGGGTATTTACCCAAAGAATACAAAAATACTAATTCAAAAAGATACATGCACCCCACTGTTTATAGCAGCATTATCTAGACAATATGGAAACCAATTAGCCAATTTATAGAATAGACAAATTATGTAAACAGCCCAAATGTCCATCAACTAATGAATGGATAAAGTGGTATGTGCATATATATATATATGTGTGTGTGTGTGTGTGTGTGTGTGTATATATATAAAATGGAATATTAGCCATAAAAAAGAATGAAATCTCGCCATTTCCAACAACATGGGTGGAGCTAGAGAGTATTATGCTAAGCGAAAAAAACAGGGAAAGCTAAATACCATTTGATTTAGCAAATGGTGGAATTTAAGAAACAAAACATATGTGGAATTTAAGAAACAAAACAAACAAGCAAAGAAAAAAAGAGAGAGAGAGCAAGAAAGACAAACCAGGAAACAGACTGTTAACTCTAGAGAACACAGTGATGGATACCAGGGCGATAGGTTAAACAGGTGATGGAGATTAAGGAGGGCACTTGTGATGAGCACCAGGTGACATATGGGTGTTGAATCACTAAGTCCTACACCTGAAACTAACATTACACTGTATGTTAGCTCACTGGAATTTAAATAAAAACTTAAGAAACAGAAAAAATACGTAATAATCATTATTTTAGAAAAGATTTGTTCCAAACTGAATTTTAGTCTTTATTTCAAGTTATTACTCATCTCCCTGAACGGAATTTTACAATTCAAAAATAAATCACTTTTTCTTTCCTTCATATAAATTCCATACTTTCTTTATATAAACTCCTAAGTATTCATAGCATAATTTACCATCCTTGCTAAATAAATTCTTTAAATAAAATCACATTCTTAATAAAACCATAGGAACACTACAACTTATGAATATTAGAATTTATTGAGAGGGAACCTCATGCCAGACTTGGACTACTCTGGGAAAAAAAAAAAGTAGTGGCAAAAAGAGGCCATGTTGGAGAATCAAAACGTGGAGATTTTAACAAGGACTTACAAAAATATTACCATGCAGAATATGAGCTTGGGGCCAATCCATTTTTCATGTAAGGTTCCAATTTTCTCTCAGCAACAGAGAAAACAAATACAGCCAAGATCCTTCTGTGAATTGCAAATTAATGAATTTCAAAAGTTTGTTTAATAATTTAGGGAATTTTTTCTAACTGCAAATTGATTAATCCCTGCATTGCTTCGGCAATAAAATGAAAGGCTATAAAGATAATTTTTCCATTTTCTGTACTTGTATTAAAATACTGCCAGAAAGGAAATAATAACCCAGAAAACCACACTGTGCAGCTCTAAGGGTGCCAAGATATTCCACTAATGGATCTGAAACAAAAAAGGAAAAGCAGTCCTTGTGTTAAATCTCCAGGCTATTCACCATTTTGAAAAAGCACACTAAAATGTGAAAAGGAAGAAGGTATTTGTCCTTTCCTAAGAAAGTAGCACCATCAGAAATTCTCCTCTGCAGCTGCGTTTACTTTAAACAAAAATGAGTTTTTGCTTGTAACTATTTACTTATCTCTGCCCTGTACATTTAAAATTTTAATTATTCATATAGTAATCCTTCCTATAATAAAGCATTTGAAGGAAGGGGACAAGCAAGTATAAATAAAACACTTCTTGGATTTGAGAGGGCATGACCTTGTCCCAGTTTTTCACTTCTAAAGGTGAAAATAAGGACAGTGAACTAGTTTCATTTAGGCTATATATAAAGTAAGTATTCATATAAAGTCAAAAATATATTCTATTGAAGAGTTCAACTATTTAAGTAAGTTCCAACGTGAAAGAGACTCCCAGGTAAGTCATGACCAGGACTAGAATAAACTAAAATGCATCTAGGTAGCTTTCGTCTATTTTAAAATAATTAAAATGTCAAAGGTGATAGTTGACAATTAAGTTGACCAAACTCCCTTGTGAATTATGTCCTGTTTTGGTAAGTTGCAAAAGTTAGTCACTCGTTTGGTAAGAGGATTGTTCCTTCTTTCTCTGTAATCAACTAATCTAGTTTAAGCTTTTCAAAATTCACTCTTTTTATACTTCAGCTTTCCATTCTTCCTACAGCCATCTTGGTACCTTACCATTCTGAACCAGTCTTGATATCCTAAAGAAAAAGGTACCAATGAGCAACAGGGTGAAATTTTACATTCCAAGTAGGAACAGACACTATAGGACCCAAATTAAGTAGCAGAAAACCTGTCAATCTCCAATGAATTCAGAAAGGCTTGATATGCTATTCGACGGGACAAGTAGTTCATCCCTTGAGAGGTTAGAGTTACTTGCCCTGGGATAAGGGATGATCCAAGGAGAGCTAAGATCCAACAAATAAACACATCTACTCATCTGGATTTTACACCGTATTGAGCACAGCATCCTATTTGCTTTCACAATACTGGATTGTGATCATTGACCATTCTGGTGACAGTGGAAAACAGAAGTTAAAAGTGAGCTCCAGAAACAATTTCCTGGATTTACATCCAGGCTTCACAAATTACTTGCTGTGTGAACAATGGCAAGTAATTTAACTTCTCTGAGCTTCATTGTACTCTGCTTAAAACAGAAAAATTATCTTTCCTGGATGGCTGTAAGAACGTGAGTTATTACATGAAAGTCATTACCACAGGGCCTAGTACATAATGTGTGATTTCTACATGGTAACATAGGAAACATCATTACTACCTAACAAAAATATTTAAAACCATAATATAGTACTTAAATTTTGTGGTAAACTATACTGTATTTAATCCGCTATCAAATTTTGAAAACTTATTCTCTTTCCAGGTTTTCACTCTTATAAATAGTACTGCAATTAACCTCACAGTGGCATCACTGATTACTTCCTATGGAATATCCCTAGAAGCAGAAAGACTGATCCAGAGAAAATAAAAATAAACATCTTCAAATATTTTAATATTTATTGTCAAATGGCTTACCAGAAAAGAAAAGTGAATTTAAATTTCCACATGTCATTGATCTTTCTCATCTTACCACAATGCTCACAAACTTTGCAAGTGAAAATTAGTATGTTGTTTTCACGGTTAGCCCTTTTAGTATATTGAGTCCTTTCACAGGCTCATTTCCCATTTCTCTATTAATGTACAATGTTATGTATCCACTTTTTTGAAGTTTTATTTTTTATTTATTTTGAGAGAGAGAGCACGAGCAGGGGAGGGACAGAGAAACCCAAGCAGTCTCTGTGCTATCAGTTCAAAGCCCAACATGGGGCTCAATCTCACAACCATGAGTCATGACCTGAGCTGAATTTGGATGCTTAACTGACTGAGCCACCCAGGCTCCTTGATTCGTTCACTTTTAATGAGCATTTTTCTCATTGATTTGTAGGTACAATTTATATAGTAAGGGCTTTTGTTCTGTTTGTCATATTATTTAAATACAATGGTTTCAGCTATTAATTTTATATAGGAGGTTTTCATTCTGAAGAGTTGTTACATTTTATGAAGTCAAAACTATCAGTCTTTTTCTTTCTATTATCATAAAACAATTTTATGCTTAGAAAGGCTTTCTATACCCAGACATTAAAAATTACATAAATATTAATTTTAATTTTGTTTTTATATCAAAAACTTAAATTCAGTGTCAGTAAAATTATACATAGTGAAAAACAGATACTTTGATTTTACATGACCATGATTTATTTTCTCTTCTTGACATGAGATGTTTAAAAACTGTATTAGATTGTTTTATGTGTTAATGTTTCTAATATCCTATCACTTTAATAGTTAACGTATGTTCATAATGTGTTTTAATTTCTAATAGGGTAAATTTTCCCTTTATTCTTTTTAAAAATAGTATCAGGTGTATTTATCTGTTTATTCTTTCAGTTAAATTCTGTTTTTGTCTAAAAGCCAAACCTAGGCAAAGAAAAACAGAAAGAAAAAATCAAGAAAAAATTCTAAATATATAGATGTAAACTCTACAGAATTGTATACAAACTATGCATACATAAACCTATACTATTAATTCTGGTTGAGAAAGAGTAGATTTTTAAAGTTTTTACCACACACACAAAATTGTAACTCTGTGAGATGATAATGTTAACTAACCTTATTGTGGTAATCATTTTGCAATATATACATATATAAAATTACTACATTGTACACCTTAAACTTATAGTAACATGTCAACTATATCTCAGTAAATCTGGAAAATAATCCTGGTTAAAGATACGATGCAAAAGAGCAGAGGAAAAGAAGGCAATATGGGTGCTTTGCTGTCTCATAATATGATACAATTTGAAATTTTTTAAAGCTTCAGAAAGTCAGATGATTCTACAATAAAATGTGTCAATTTTTACGATTATTATCCTTGTCACGCTATAAAATCAGTATTCCCAGCGGCACTGCCATATACCTACAATTTTGTCAAGTGGCATACTTGCCTCTAGACTGATGAAGGATGCTACTTGTGACATAAATTAGCCATGATTTATGCATTATGCAATAGGCCATCACTGGGGGCACAGGAGCCCTGTAATTATCCTTTCTTCAGTACCAACCACCATTTTGGGCCACAGTGCTAGAAACCTTCACACTATCCATTTGTACTCCACTCAATCTATGTGGCAAAAAATGCCTAAGTAAATAGGGACTCAATTCATCACTTATGCAATTCTGAGTCTCTTCTCTTTGGGTTAGGTTTTACTTCTTTGACTTGCAAAATACTATTCTGATAATCAACTTTTCTCTTCAGAAGTGTTGAGAAAAAATTAAATATGCACAGTAATCTCTAAGTAAAGATGCAATTAAACCAATTTTCTTAGGCATTTGTTTTGAAATGCCTAAGAACCTTAGATGGAACCTAGAGATAAAAAAAAATTAAAACAGCGTTCATAAAACTCTTTTCATTAGGATATGGCCCTATCAATTTAAAAAAACACACAACATGACAAATACTAAAACTAATTTATGGATAAATTTCTATTATCATAAGGTATGGGAGAAATTCATTGAGGATTATGGTACAGATGTCATTTTAAACATCTTTAAAAAAGGAGTTAATAATGCAAACAACATTACAGCTAAGAAAAAATAACTTAAGCCAAGATAAAGATGTCTAAATGTAGTAGAAGACATAAGCAGACATTTCTCCAAAGAGGACATCCAGATGGCCAACAGACACATGAAAAGATACTCAACATCGCTCATCGTCAGGGAAATGCAACTCAAAACTACAATGAGCTATCACCTCACACCTGTCAGAATAGCTATTATCAACAACACAAGTAACAACAGGTGTTGGCAAGGATGTGGAGAAAGGGGAACCCTCTTGCACTGTTGGTGGAAATGCAAACTGGGCAGCCCCACAGTATGGAGGTTCTTCAACAAGTTAAATATAGAACTCCCCTATGATGCAGTAATCACACTACTGGGTATTTACCCAAAAAATACAAAAACGCTAATTCAAAGGGATACAGGCACTGCTATGTTTATCAAAGCATTATTTACACTATAGAGCCTAATTATGGAAATAGCCAAAGTATTCATGGATAGGATGAATGAATCTACATACACAATGGAATATTAATCAGCCCTAAAAAAGAATGAAATCTTGTCATTTGCAACAACATGGATGGAGCTAGAGGGTATAATGCTAAGTGAAATAAGTCAGTCAGAGAAAGACAAAAACCATGATTTCACTCATATGTGGAATTTAAGAAACAAAACAAATGAGCAAAGCAAAAAAAGAGAGCAAGAGAGACAAACCAAGAAACAGACTCTTAACTACAGAGAACAAACTGATAGTTGTCAGAGGGGAGGTTGGCAAGGGGATTGGGTTAAACAGGTGATGGGGATTAAGGAGTGCACTTGGTGTGATGAACACCAGGCGTTGTAAGGGAGTGTTGAATCACTATATTGTACACCTGAAACTAATATAACATTGTATGTTAATTATACTGGAATTAAAATAAAAAAGTTAATTAAAAAGATGTATAAATTTGTCCCAAAATTGAAAGAGAAGGTGAGTAGCAGGTTAGTTTATATAAACATCGGGCAGAGTAGAATATTCTTAATGATTATTACCTTCGAAAGTGATAAAAATAAATAAAACAACTTAAAATGGCCTAAGCAGAAATGGGAATTTGCCTACATAGTTAACAGATTCAGCATTACTTCTCACTTCAGAAATCACTGGATTCAGGGGTGCAAAAGGTACCATCAGGATCTAATATATATAATATATTAGATATATTTATATATATATTTATATTATATATTATTATATATTATATATCTAATATATAATATAAATGTATATTTATATATTTATATATTATTTATGTATATATTTATAGATATTATTTATATATTTATATATTTATATTTTAATATATATTATATATTTATATTATATTATATATTTTTTATATATTATAAATATATATACTTATAATATATATATATATTTTTTTTCCTAATTGTCATATCCCCCACCCAACCCTAGGAAATTAAGGAATAAGATTTTGTCAGGTAGGGTTGAGCTCCAGAGGGCCACAAACCACTGTAAAATTTAAGATTTTCTCATCTCCCCCAACGAGAATCAATTTCCACCTCCTTGGGCGTATATCACCCCAATGAGAATATGTGTTCCTCCTGAAGTGTGAGTGGCTCTGGGTTCTCTCTCTAAGTCAATCATCAGGGCCATTTGTTCTTGGCCAGGCCTGAATCATGTGGTCTCCTACAGGTGAGGATGGAGTGAGCACCACATAAACAAAACAACTGTTGGAAGGATTGTGCTACAAAGAGAATTTGCCAGTACCATGGTCAAGAGGAAGGTGCATTGATAAAGAGTATAGGTTAACAAAATGATAAAGGCCCATCACATCTAGACTTTGAACAGAGTCCTATTTATGCAAAGCTATCAAGGCAAAGACTGAATGAATAAAGGAATGACTCAAAGGAAAAAATCAAGGTTATTGTGATAGGTAATATTTCCCAAGAGAGATGATGAAATCAGGGTTACAGGCAAGAGACAAAAAAAAAAAAAGAAAGAAAGAAAGAAAGAAAGAAAGAAAGAAAGAAAGAAAAGAGAGCAAGAGAGAGAAAGAGATGAACCTCATTAAAACAGAAGCGGTAGGATTGGGTGACAAATTCATTATGGAGGAAAGTAGAAGCCAAACCATCTTAGCCAAATGAGTAGGTGGCAATGCCTTTGATGAAGGGAAGTCAAGCTGAGTAAATGAAGGCTTCAGGGAAATAATGACTTGTTTATGGATATTCTGACTGCCCATAGAGATGATCACAAGTCAGTTGGAAACTCAGGTCTGGCAACTGAGAGAGACTTCAAAGTCAATGTTTATAATAGGGAGACACTGAATTATAGATGGTATTTGAAACCTTGGAAGAGGATGATACCCAGAGGAGACATTACATAACAGAACCTTATGGAACACTATCTGGGTAGAGGAAAAAAGAAAAATCCTGAGGAAATATGAGGGAGGGCATGGAGTCAGTAGACCACAATGTCAGCGAGGGCTAGGGGACAAAAAAATTCAAAATAGAGGAAGTTGCCTCACTGATGACAATGTCAAACACCACAGAAGTCTGCGTTAAGACAGAGTTTTAAATGAAGTGGGCCTAGGTCAATATGTTAGAGATACTATAATTAAGCAGTAAACTAAGAATGAAACATTTAAGAAACCAAAATGAGATTCTTTTTTCCCCACTAAATCTGATAAAGGAGAGTGATAACAGAGGAACTAGATGTTTAGGAATATTTGTTTTGGGGTCATATAGGCCTAGATTTGAAGCCCATTTTTTACATCTAGATTCTCTAAGACTCAGCTTGTTCATCCATAAATGTAATAATGAGGTACCGGGGTGGCTCAGTTGGTTGTGTCTGACTCTTGATCTGGGCTTAGGTCATGATCTCATGTGTTCGTGAGTTCGAGCCCATATCAGACTATGCACTGTGTGGAGTCTTCTTGGGATTCTCTCTCTCCCCTTCTCTCTACAAACCCCCCCCCCACATTCATGTGCTCTATCTCTGGAATAGACTTTTAAAAATTTTATAAATGGGACTAATAATGGTATTTGCCACACAACATTGTCTAAATGATAAAATTATATAATTGATGTAAAATGTGCCACAGAGGGTCAGTATACTGGGAGTACTCAAAATGTTTCAGCTGTTATTTTTTAACTGCAAGGAAGAATTCTGAGAACATTACAATGCTGGAAATGCTAAGGAGAGTAACTGACATAACACAGTGAAAATGGAAGCAGACAAAGATTCACTGAATGCCCAAGTGGAAAAGAAGCTTTAAATAGGATGAAATAAAATTCTTTATCAAATATAAGTGGCAAGATTGAGAAAATGGATGAAGACACAGAGAAAATTTGACATGGAAAGGAAAATCATGAAAAGTGCACACATTAGATAACCTTGATAAATCAATAAAGAATCAGACAACTGCATCTCCAGAGTGAAGACAGTCAGGTCAGAGGCTTGAGGTAAATGGGAAATTATGGAGCTAGAGATGTAAAGAATAAAGTAGGAGGGAAATTAAAGTTGAGTATAAGTGTTTCTGATTGAAAGAGGAGCCAAGATGAATTAGCACTAAGTGAATTGGTGGTCAAATAAATTGGCCCACTGCCTGACATTTTTCAGCGATATTTTGGAAGCAGCAAGCAAAGAAACAGACATTAAGCAGCAGGAATTATCTAAGACTGTGGATCAGCAACAGAGGACTAAAAGGAAAAGATCCCAGGAATTCTGCAATTTTTAAGATAAAGGAATCATAGCCTACTTGACTGAACATTGCAGAAATAATCAAGTCCAGTATATGAAATGAAAATGTACTGTAAAAAAACGATTAAGGAGCTGGAGGTCATGATGAGAAGAAAAATATCATTAGAAATAAGGAAAATGGAAATCTGGTAGCTCTAGTCAGAAAACAAATATTCAGAGGTTAAGTTCTCTACAGTGCATTTTCTTGAAAAGGTAGAATACTGCGCTTTTTAAAAGCATTATTTTCCTTATAAATGACCAAAGAAGTTACCTTAAATGCCTGCAGTGCAAGCTTTTAGAAACTGTTCCATTTCAGAAAATATGCCAAAAATTAGCACAAAGCAAAAGCTAAATTTATAACTATCATGCAGCTGCCTAATATAAACACCACAGAGAACACTAGATGGTAAATACTTTTTTAAAGGCATATGGGAGAAAAAGGACCAAAACTGTATTTTTACCTAATCTCTACCACATGTAAAGATCTTTACAAAGTTTTGTAAAATGTCATCTCGAACTTTAAGTAAATTCTCATTAGTTATATAAGTATTATTTAACTTAAAGAGCTCCTTTGAGGGGCACCTGGTGGCTCATTCAGTGAAGCGTCCGATTCCAGATTGCAGCTCATGTCTTGATCTCACGGTTCATGAGTTCGAGCTGCACATCAAGTTCCAGGCTGACAGTGCGGAGGCTCCTTGGGTTTCTCTCTCTCTCTGCCCCTTGTTCCTCCTCTCTTAAAGTAAATAAACTTTAAAAAAAAAGAGCTCCTTTGAATAGACATCCATGTCTATTCAAGTCACAATAAATAACATCTACAGTCCAGTATGCAATATTTAAATAATTTTTAATGAAAGGGACTTACTAGAAATTCTAACGTTTGGTCAAAATTAATACAAATACTTTTTCTTTTTCAAGTAGCATTTACAAACTACTTTTAAGAACAAGAGCAACGCTGAAAAAGTTTGGGGAAATTTGTCAAATGATCATACTGGACACTAGGGATGATGTTTTTCTTCAAATGCTTAAGATCAAAGGATATATCAATAAATGCACACAGAAACTCAGAGTAGCACTCCCTCCCCCTACCCGCCCACCCTGCCCTGCATAGATCTCTTTAAGAATACAATAAAAGACTTCCGGGGGAAGAGTAGGAGGGTTATAGTCTCCCCTCATCACAGAGATACACCTGGGTGACACCCACAACAGTGTAAATAACCCAGAGAACCACCAGAAGACTGGTGGAACAAATGCTCCAAAACTATATGTAGGGAAGGGGCCACATCAAGAGTGTAGGAAGGGGTGGAGACGAAGTCAGGAGCCAAACTGACCCAAAGAACTGAACCATGGGACTGTCCAGAGGAAGGAGGCATACCATAGGAACAGAGAAGGTAGAGGAGTAGACCCGGCCCCAGGCACTGCAGGTACAGGGAACCCACAATAGGAAGAAGAGCCCCTCTAATATTTTACTTTGGAAACCAGAGGGGTGTAACATCAAGAGTTCTTAACGTCAGCAGGGCTTAACACCTGGAACTTTAAAAATCATCAGCTAGGCTCTGGGAGAACTAGAGGGTGATAGGAAACTGAGTCCCCAACCTTAAAAAGACAGCACAACAAACAACCCTGCTGAGATACAGCATAGAAGCAGCAGTTTGAAAAATGCCTGTTTACTAGTCTCTGAGCATGCCCTGGGGGGACAGGGATCACTGGGAGACTTCTTCATGAACAAAAGAGCTGGTGGGCGCCATTTCTCTTGCCCATCCCCCCGCCCAGATACACTGACACCTGCAGGAACCAGCACAGCCCAAACACTCCACCTGACCTGCTAAGGGCGCCTCAACCCCAAAGCTCTACAGATCTGCCCCTTCCATCCTGGCCACACAGAATTTTCCCAGGGTGACTGGAGGTCACCTGGTTCAGTGGACCTGCACGGATCTTGCTGGCATTAAGTGCCTGGTCCCTGCACTCTCCTGGGAAGCAGTCCCTTCACACACACCCTTGGTAAGTGTCCATTCAAAGCAGCACCAAGCCTGGCAGCGTGCATGCAGCCCTGACAGGGACCAGCACCAGTCCAGCCAAAGTGACCCAGGCTCCAGGGGGAGGGGAAGATCATCGTACACACCAGTCTAACTGGAACTGTGGTGCCAGAAGTGAGGTGAAAGCAGGCAGCTCGTCTGACTGCAGACCCTGTCTACCAATAAAAGCCTCACAGAGGACAAACCAGGCAAAGTGCCCAGCAGATCAGTGCAACCATAGTTCTGGCAAGTGCCCAGTTTGACACAACTCAAGCCCACAGCGGCCCCAGACGGGCCCACTAACAACACAGGGACAAAACCCTACCCACAATAGGCAAAGAGAGCCATTGCAGATGATTGGACTGAAGGCAAATGTGGCTCGGCTAAAACAGTAGCACATAGGAACACACACAGGAGACACCCATGAAGGTTCTAGGGAATAAGGGACACTGCGTTGCAGGGCACCATAGGACATTTACTTACTTACTTCCTTACTTACTTATTTACTTACTTATGTAGAGGGAGGGGGAGAGAGCGAATGTATGAGCATGAGAGGGCAGAGAGAGAGCTGGATAGAAAGAGAATCCCAAGTGAACTCCACACTGTCAGCATGGAGCTCAACACACCCCTCAAACTTGCCAGTGAGATCATGACCTGAGCTGAAACTAAGAGTCTGATGCTTAACCAACTGAGCCACTCAGGTGCCCCTAGGACCTTTTCTTCATAATGCCACTACCTTCAAGAGAAGGAAATGTAGCTAACTTTCCTGACACACAGAAACAGCACCAAGAGTGAGACAAAATGAGTACACGGAGAAATATGTCTAAAAGCAAAGAACAGGACAAAAACACAGAAAGAGAGCTAAAAAAAAAAAAAACAAACAAACAGAGAGAAAGAGAGAGAAAGAGAGATAAGTAACATGACTGATTGAAGAATTGCAAGTAACAGTCCTAAAGATACTCACTTGACTTGAGAGAAAAAGACCTCCAAGAGACCCTCAAAAAAAGAGAGAGAGAACATAAAGGAACCCATCAGAGGTGAAGAACTCAAAAACTTAAATTAAAAATACACTAGAGGGAATAAACTGTAAATGAAACAAAGCAGAAGAACAGATCAGCAATCTGGAAGACAAAGTAATGGAAAGCAATCAAGCTGAACAAGAGAGAGAAAAAAGAGTAATAAAAAATGAAAATAGATTAAGGGACCTCAGCCACATCTAGGGATGTGAATAAATTCACATTATAGGGATCCCAGAAAGAGAATGAAGAGGAAAGGGGACAGAAAATTTATTTGAAGAAACAATAGTGACAACTTCCCCAATCTGGGGAAGGAAACCAAAATCCACACCCAGGAAACACAGACAGCCCCCAACCCAAGAAGGTGCACACCAAGACACATACTAATTAGATGCCAAAATAGATGCAAAAATCCCCAACAAAATATTAGCAAACCAAATCCAAGAATACATGTAAAAAAATCATTTACGCATTCATTTATTCCTGGAATGCAAGAGTGCTTCGATACTCACAAGTCAATCATTATAACAAATCACATCAACACAAGAAAGGATAAAAATTCTATGATCATTTTTTTTTGCTCAGATATTTGCTCAAATCTTATTTTCATTTTTATGTTTGTTTCAAGTTTTTATTTAAATTCTATTTAGTGAACATATAGTGTAATATTGGTTTCAGAAGTAGAATTGAGTGATTCATCACTTACATAGAATACCCAGTGCTCAACACAAGAGGTCTCCTTAATACCCATCATCCATTTAGCCTATCCCTCACCCCACCTTCCCTCCATCAACCCTTAGTTTGCTCTCCATAGTTCAGAGTCTCTTATGGCTTTCTCCCCTCATTTTTTCTCTCTTCCCTTATGTTCATCTGTTTTGTTTTTTTCAGTTTACTTATTTTTGAGATAGAGGGTTTGAGTAGAGGGAAAGAAGAAAGGCGGGGGAGGGGGGAAATAGAGGGAAAGAAGGAGAGAGAGAGAGAGAGAGAGAATATCCCAAGCAGGCTCTACACTGGCAGCATGGATCCCGATGTGGTGCTCAAACCCACAAACCACAAGATGATGACCTGAGCCAAAATTGGACACTTAACTGACTGAGCCACCCAGGTACCCGTCATTTGTTTTGTTTTTTTTTTAATTCCACATATAAGTGAAATCATATGTTATCTGTCTTTCTCTGACTGACTTGTTTCACTTAGCATAATACACTCTAGTTCCACCCACATCATGAAAGACCTAAATATGAGACAGGAAACCATCAAAATCCTAGAGGAGAACACAGATAGCAACCTCTTTGACATCAGCCATATCAACCTTTCAACAGATGCATAAAATGAAAATAGATCACACTCAATGGTGAAAAACTGAAAGGTTTTCCCATAAGATTGGGAACAAGACAAGGCAGTCCACTCTCATCACTTTTATTCATTATCATACTGGAATTTCTAGCCACAACATTCAGATAAGACAAAGAAATAAAAGGCATGCAAGTCAGTAAGGAATAAGTAGAACTTTCATTATTTGGAGATAACACAATACTACATATAGAAAATACAAAATATTCCACCAAAAAACTACTATAACTGATAAGTGAATTCGATAAAGTCACAGAAGACAAAAATCAATACATGGAAATCCATTGCATTTCTATACACTAATAATGAAATAGCAGAAACAGAAATTTAAAAAATAGTTCCATTTACAACTGCACCAAAGAAATAAACTACCTAGAAATATTTCTACCTAGAAATAAACTTAATCAAAGAAGTGAAAGACCTACACTCTGAAAACTATAAAATACTGATGAAAGATACTGAAGATGACACAAATAAATTGGAAAGATATTATACACTCATGAATTAAGAGAAAAAAAATGTTAAAATTTCTATACTACAGATTTAATACAATCCCTATCAAAATACCAACAGCATTTTCACAGAACTATATCAAATAACCCTAAATTATATGCAAACACAAAAACCTTGAATAGCCAAAGCAATCTTGAAAAAGAAGAATAAAACTGGAGGTATCACAATCCCAGATTTCTAGATCTACTATAGAGTTGTAGCAAAACAGTATGATAATGGCACAAAATTAGACACAAATATCAATGGAATAGAATAGAGATCCCAGAAATACACTCACAATAGTATGGTCAATTAATCTATGACAAAAGAGGCAAGAATATGCAATGGGAAAAAGATTGTCTTCAATAAATGGTGCTGGGAAAACTGGACATGCACAAGGATGAAACTGGACCACTTTCTTATACCATACACAAAAATAAACTCAAAATGCATTAAAGATTTAAATGTGAGACCTGAAGCCATGAAAATCCTAGAAGAGATCACAGGCGATATTTTCTCTGGCATCAGCTCTAAATATTTTGTCTACTATGTCTCATGAGGCAAGAGAAATAAAAGCAAAAACAAACTATTTGGATTACATCAAAATAAAAAAAAAATGCTGCAGTACAAAGGAAACTACCAACAACACTAAAAGGCAACCTACTGAATGGCAGAAGATATTTGCAAATGACATATCTAATAAAGGGTTAGTATCCACAATATGTAAAAAACTTATGTAACACAACACCCCCCCCAAAAAAAACTCAAATAATCCAATTAAAAATGGGCAGAAGACATGAACAGACATCTCTCCAAAGAAGACATACAGATGGCTAACAGACACATGAAAAAGATGTTCAATGCCACTCATCATCAGGGAAATGCAAATCGAAACTACAATGAGATATCACCTCATACCTGTCAGAATGGTTAAAATCAAAAACAAAAGAAACAAATGTTGGTGAGGATGTGGAGAAAAAGAAACTCTCCTATTGGTGGGAATGTAAACTCATGTAGCCACCATGGCAAACAGTATGGAAGTTCCTCAAACAATTAAAAATAGAATTACCCTATGATTCAGTAATTCCACTACTGGGTATTTACCCAAATAATATGAAAACACTAATTTCAAAGGATACATGCATTCCTATGTTTACTGCACGATTATTTACAACAGCCAAATATGGAAGCAACCCAAGTGTCCATCGGTAGATGAATGGATAAAGGTGTTGTGTGTGTGTGTGTGTGTGTGTGTGTGCGCGTGTGTGTGTGTGTGCGTGTAATATTACTCAGCCATAAAAAAGAATGAAATCATACAATGTGCAACAACATAGATGGATGTATAGGGTATAATGCTAAGTGAAATCATTCACAGAAAGACAAATACCATGATTTCACTCATATGTGTAATTTAAGAAACAAAACAAATGAACAAAGAAGAAAAAGACAAAACACAAAGAACAACAACAACAAAGAAAAACACTCTTAACCTGGGGAAAAAAAACTGATGGTTGCCAGAGGGGAGGTGAATGGGGATATCGTTGAAATTGATGAAGGGGATTAAGAGAATATTTACCATGATGGAGCACTGAGTAATGTATAGAATTGCTCAATCACACTATATTGTATGCCTAAAACCAATATAACTCTGTATGTTAATTATGCTGGAATTAAAATTTTTTAAAAAAGAGACTATGATAGAAGCCATAAATCTTCTACTCCATGTAGAAGAAAAATGTAATTAAGAATAAATGCAAATATTTGCTTACAACATCAGAGTATTCTCTGAATACTGCCTCACAATGTCCTCCTGTGAAAAGCTATGCTCCCAGAAAGTAATTAGATAATTTCCTATGAAAATGTCAACAAACTTACCTAATACGAAAAAAGATGAGGGCAGATTAAGGATCAAAAGGCCAGAAGAAGAAAGCTGGTATCACAGACAACTTTCCTTAACTTGGACATGAACGAATTGGTCTCAAAGTTGTTTCAATTTCTGACAGATTTTTGTTAAGCGATATCATTTTAGTTACACTTTTTCCTTTGAGTATCACTGTTGCTATCTCATGGATTTTAACATGAAAATCTATCTTGCTGTTTATTATTTTGAGATATGTGATAATCAGAACTACCTTGGATGCAGGCAAAAAGGACCCCTGCTTAGGCATTTTTTTGGGAGAGACTTCACCCAAACATTTTTTGAAAGAGTACACATGTGCCTCGTGTGACCTAATGATCTGCGCATCCTCAACATCCATTCTTGTGACTTACACCCAAAATATCCCAGGGAAAACACTTCTGCACATCTCCTAACCTGTGTGCTAGAAAATAAAGGTGACACTTTTTCACTGTCAGTAAGGTTTAGGGGTTGTTCTGCAGCCAGTATAAGTCATGAACACTGCTTTAAAGCTCAAAGAGGATTTGAATGGGATTAATACTCCAGTAAAGGGAAATTTAACTTGCCCCAAACCCTTCCTTTCAGTTATTATGAAAGCAATAAATTCGTGCCTCAAGAATAATTTCCCCAGTATTTTTAGAATGCTAGAACACAGTAGAATGGGAAGTTTATTTTCATTGAAATATTTAATAGAATGAAATTAATTTTTCATTGATTAAAACTGATTTTAAGATGTTGGCTTTCTTAGCTTATAAAGGAAATTGAAGAAGATACAAAGAAATGGAAAAACATTCCATGCTCATGGATTGGAAGAATAAATATTGTTAAAATGTCAATACTACCCAAAGCTATCTACACATTCAATGCAATCCCAATCAAAATTGCACCAGCATTCTTCTCGAAGCTAGAACAAGCAATCCTAAAATTTGTATGGAACCACAAAAGGCCACGAATAGCCAAAGTAATTTTGTAGAAGAAGACCAAAGCAGGAGGCATCACAATCCCAGACTTTAGCCTCTACTACAAAGCTGTAATCATCAAGACAGCATGGTATTGGCACAAAACAGACACATAGACCAATGGAATAGAATAGAAACCCCAGAACTGGACCCACAAAAGTATGGCCAAATAATCTTTGACAAAGCAGGAAAGAGTATCCAATGGAAAAAAAGACAGTCTCTTTAACAAATGGTGCTGGGAGAACTGGACAGCAACATGCAGAAGAATGAAACTAGACCACTTTCTTACACCGTTCACAAAAACATACTCAAAATGGATAAAGGACCTGAATGTGAGACAGGAAACCATCAAAACCCTAGAGGAGAAAGCAGGAAAAAACCTCTTTGACCTTAGCCACAGCAATTTCTTACTTGACACATCCCCAAAGGCAAGGGAATTAAAAGCAAAAGTGAACTATTGGGACCTCATGAAGATAAAAAGCTTCTGCACAGCAAAGGAAACAACCAACAAAACTAAAAGGCAACCAACGGAATGGGAAAAGATATTTGCAAATGACATATCAGACAAAGGGTTAGTATCCAAAATCTATAAAGAACTCGCCAAACTCCACACCCGAAAAACAAATAACCCAGTGAAGAAATGGGCAGAACACATGAATAGACACTTCTCTAAAGAAGACATCCGGATGGCCAACAGGCACATGAAAAGATGCTCAATGTCACTCCTCATCAGGGAAATACAAATCAAAACCATGCTGAGATACCACCTCACGCCTGTCAGAGTGGCCAAAATGAACAAATCAGGAGACTATAGATGCTGGCGAGGATGTGGAGAAATGGGAACCCTCTTGTACTGTTGGTGGGAATGCCAACTGGTGCAGCCGCTCTGGAAAACAGTGTGGAGGTTCCTCAAAAAATTAATAATAGATCTTCCCTATGACCCAGCAATAGCACTGCTAGGAATTCCCCCAAGGGATACAGGAGTGCTAATGCATAGGGGCACGTGTACCCCAATGTTTATAGCAGCACTTTCAACAATAGCCAAGTTTTGGAAAGAGCCTAAATGTCCATCAACTGACGAATGGATAAAGAAATTGTGGTTTATATACACAATGGAATACTATGTGGCAATGAGAAAGAATGAACTATGGCCTTCTGTAGCAATGTGGTTGGAACTGGAGAGTGTGATGCTAAGTGAAATAAGTCATACAGAGAAAGACAGATACCTTATGTTTTCACTCTTATGTAGATGCTGAGAAACTTACCAGAAGACCATAGGGGAGGGGAAGGAAAAAAAAAGGTTAGAGAGGGAGGGAGCCAAAACATAAGAGACTCTTAAAAAACTGAAAACAAACTGAGGGTTGATAGGGGGGTGGGAGGGAGGGGAGGGTGGGTGATGGGTATTGAGGAGGGCACCTGTTGGGATGAGCACTGGATGTTGTATGGAAACCAATTTGACAATAAATTTCGTATTAAAAAAAACGATGCTGCCTTTCTTTTAAAAATATAATTTTGTCCTTTCATTTTATTTTTTTTTATTTTTTTAACGTTTATTTATTTTTGAGACAGAGAGACACAGTATGAACAGGGGAGGGGCAGAGAGAGAGAGGGAGACACAGAATCGGAAGCAAGATCCAGGCTCTGAGCCATCAGCCCAGAGCCCGATGTGGGGCTCGAACTCGCGGACCGCGAGATTGTGACCTGAGCTGAAGTCGGACGCTTAACCGACTGAGCCACCCAGGCGCCCCTGTCCTTTCATTTTAATAGATAGCTTTAAAAAAGTAACTATTTTTTTTTCTAATAATTTATTTTTTTAATGTAATTTATTGTCAAGTTGGCTAACATACAGTGTATACAGTGTGCTCTTGGTTTTGGGGGGGAGATTCCTGTGAGCACCCAGTGCTCATCCCAACAAATGCCCTCCTCAGTGCCCCTCACCCACTTTCCCCTCACCACCACCCTCCTCCCCCCCCCCCCCCCCCCACCTCAACCCTCAGTTTGCTCTCTGCATTTAACAGTTTCTTATGGTTTGCCTCCCTCCCTCTCTGTTTGTAACTATTTTTTCCCCTTCCTTTCCCCCGTGGTCTTCTGTTAAGTTTCTCAAGTTCCACATATGAGTGAAAATATATGATGTCTGTCTTTAACTAATTTCATTTAGCATAATACCTTCCAGTTCCATTCACATTGCTGCAAATGGCAGGATTTCATTCTTTCTTGTTGCCAAGTAGTATTCCATTGTATATTCCATTCATTGGTTGATGGATATTTAGGCCCAATACTACCCAAAGCAAACTACACATTCAATGCAATCGCCATCACAATTGCACAGGCATTCTTCTCAAAGCTAGAAAAAACAATCCTACAATTTGTATGGAACCACAAAAGGCCCCAAATAGCCAGTTATGTTGAAAAAGAAAACCAAAGCAGGAGGCATCACAATCCCAGACTTTAGCCTCTACTACAAAGCTGTAATCACCAAGACAGTATGGTTTTGGCACAAAAACAGACACTTAGACCAATGGAATAGAATAAAGAACCCATAATTGGACCCACAAATAGATAGCCAACTAATCTTTTACAAAGCAGAAAAGAGTATCCAATGGAAAAAAGACGGTGTATCTATAGCAAATGGTGCCGGGAGAAATGGACAGCAACATGCAGAAGAATGAAACTGGACCACTTTCTTACACCATGCAAAAAAATAAACTCAAAATGGATGAAAGACCTAAATGTGAGACAGGAAACGATCAAAACCCTAGACAAGAAAACAGGCACAACCTCTTTGACTTAAGCCTCAGAAATTTCTTCCTTGACATGTCTCTGAAGGCAAGGGAAATAAAAGCAAAAATGAAATATCGGGACCTCATCAAGATAAAAAGATTCTGCACTGCAAAGGAAACAATCAACAAAACTAAAAGGCAATCAACAGAACGGAAGAAGATATTTGCAAATGACATATCGGGTAATGGGTTAGCATCCAAAATCTATAAAGAACTTACCAAACTCCACACCCTTAAAACAAATAATCCAGTGAAGAAATGGGCAGAAGACATGAATAGACACTTTGCTAAAGAAGACATCCAGATGGCCAGCAGACACATGAAAAGATGCTCAACATCACTCATCACCAAGGAAATATAAATCAAAACCACACTGAGACACCACCTTACACCAGTCAGAGTGGCTAAAATTAACAACTCAGGAAACAACAGATGTTGGCCAGGATATGGAGAAATGGGAACCCTCTTGCACTGTCAGTAGGAATGCAAACTGGTGCAGGCGTTCTGAAAAACTGTGTGGAGGTTCCTCAAAATATTAAAAATAGAACTCCCCTAGGACCCAGCAATAGCACTACTAGGAATTTTTCCAAAGGATGCAGGAGTGCTGATTCATAGGGTAAATGTACCCCGATGTTCATAGCAGCACTTTCAACAATAACCAAATTATAAAAAATAGGTAACTTTAAATACTTTCCAGGGAAAATAACTTAAATGATCTCATGTAAACTAATTCTTCAGTTTTTAATATTTTCACTTAGTTCTATTTTTGGTGAAAATATATTTAAATTTTTTACACTTTGAATACAACTTTTTAATTATTTAGATTTACCTTTTACTATAAAAAATTGATTTTAATAATATAATTAGGCATTTTGTTGAACTTAATTTGTGGAAAAACATAATTAATAAATCATGCTATGTGGCTTGGTACATAAGCTCCTGATTTTTATAACTGTTTCACAAATTGTACTTTTCCACATTTCATCTTGTTTTCTTACCACTTAATTTCACCTTATCTGACACTAACACTGCTGATCTTCCTTTTTTTTCTCTCACCTCACTTTTTTTTTTAGCACTACTTTATTAACAACCTTTCATTATTTCATTTTAAGTGTGTTGCATGTACATAATATATTCCTTTTTTGGCCCTTTCTCCAAGTCCCTACACTTTAATGCAGGAATTAAGTCTATTTATATTTAATATAATGTCTGGTACTCTATTTTATTCCTTTCAACTTGCTTTACTACTTATCTCAAGTGTTTCATCATCTTTCCCTTTTCCTTTGATTTACTGGTGTTAATAACACTATTCTCTTCACTATTTCCCTTGCTAAATAAAAAGAACTGTTGTGCTTTTCTACCCTTTTAATGGTCTCCACTCTGTTATTAGCTATACTCGAGTGTCTTGACAATAACCACAATTAATATTTTAAGACTATTATATCCGCTACCCACAGAAACTTGTTTATCCCACTGTTATTCATCATCCCCCCCATTGCCATTACATCCCCTACAAACTGAGATCTTTAGAAAATTTTCTTCCTCCCCCATCTCATAGCTGTTTCTGAGATAATTTATCCCCTTTAAGTCTGAGCTGTTACTAAACTTGGTTAGCCTATATGTTTTCTAGAGTCCTTCACTCACACTTATATCTTATGTATTCTCATGCAATATATCTTTACTGCACATCATATGTACTGTTTCTCAGAACTATTTTATTCCCTTCTTTATTTTTCCCCAATTTGTGCTACCTGCTTGTTACTTATAGTCTTTTTTTAAATGCTTTGCTCAGACAGGGAAATTGGACCTCCTCTTTGAATTATTTATATCCTGAATTACTTTTCTTTCATCTCAACAGAGGAAGACTATTTTGACGTAGTAACACTACATTATAGTAATTTTCTCTCTGAAGTCTAGACACTACTACACTCTGCTCTATCTCCCAGTACTATAAAAGAGAAGCACAACGAGTCTGACTTTTTTCGGAAACTTGACTGGGCCTGACAGATTTTTACAAGGTTTCCCTCTAACCGTGGACATCAAGAGTTTTACTGTCTATCACAGTCTTTTCTCACTAACCCTTCCTTTCAGTCTGCCCGACCTGCCATTTTTTTTCAGTTCAGGGATATTTTAGTCTATTATTTAAGTTTTGTCCTTCCTTCATCTGTTTCGTTCTTTACCAGTGAAATAGCATTATTTACATATAACCTCTACTGGGCATATCCCCTCTATCTCTTACAAATATTTTCTTACACTGTATATCCATCTTTACGCTCTGCCTTCCCATTTGCCCAACCATTCGGTGATTTTTTTTTCTCCTTCAACTCTTCTGAATTCTTAAGCTCAGAAATAATTTAAGTTCAAGACAGACATTCTTCATGTGAGGGCTTTTTATTATTTTTTATCAGGTTACCATCTATCTTTGCTAACATTCCTGGTTACATGTTCTGTTTGCTCTGTTCTTCTATCTTATAGCTAGGGCATTATGTGGACTCTTATTGCTCTGTCTTCTCTCACTGGGACCCCACAGCACTATAGATGACAGTAGTCCTGACAATGGTGGAAAGGACATAGCCTCTACCCTCAGAACCAGGAAACATGTAAAAGCCCTCTGCAGAAGAATCCTCTCAGTTCCTGGTCTTCCTGTACTCTCAGGAGCAGGAAGGATGCCCAGCCTCTTTGTGGCTTGCAGACACGTCTGGCACAAACATTGGGGGTGACTATCAATCATTCCCACGCTCAGGGCCCACAGCTTTCCACAAATTGACTGTAACTGCAACAAAATACCTAAATATATTAGTATAATCAATTTTTGTTACAGTAAAAGATAAATCTAAGCAATTAAAATGTTATATTCAAAGTGTACAAAATTTAAATATATTTTCACCAAAAGTAGAACTCAGTGAAAATATTAAAAACTGAAGAATTAGTTTACATGAGGCAATTTAAGTTATCTTCCCCAGAAAGTAATCTATTAAAATTAAATGATAAAATCATATTTTTAAAAGAAAGCCAATTTCTTAAAACAGTTTAAAAAAATTAATTTCCTTCTATTAAATATTTTAATAAAAATAAAACTTCCCATTCTAGTGTGTTCTAGAATTCTAAGAGTTCTAGGGAAATGATTCTTGTTGTGGGCCACAACACAATGACACTCAAGGTCTAACTGAGAGCCAGCCAAGAACGTGTGCAGAGGGCTCTGGCTACGCATTTCTACTCCCGGTCATCGGTGAGGCATTTGGTGCATTGGTTTCTTTCCTGTTATTCCCCACACGAGGCATGAGAAAAGTTTTTATTGAAGTCTGTTCTGCTCTAAGCTTTGGGACTAACAGGAGAGGTCTGAACCCAAACACAAGACAAGCTAGAACAGGGGGAGTAGAGGCAAGTTAACAAAAGCAAGAAGAAATCAGTCAACAATGGAGCATCAGCGTCGAGTGGATGCTCAAGAGGTGGGACAGGTAATACCTCGACGGACTTGCTTTAAAAACTTTTAGTGAATAAATCTACCTTTGCAGGTGTATTGATCAAAAGTTTTCAGCTTGATAAATTTTCACAAACTAAATTCATCTGTGTAAAGAGCACCCAGTTCAAAGTAAAGGAACATTCCTGGCACCTCAGAAGGTTACCCTTCTGCTGCCTCCTGATCACTGCCTGCCCTATGCAAAGGGTAAATAGAATCAGACCATATGTGATTTTCTGTATTTGGCTCTGTTCATTCAGTAATTTGCTGGTGGGATTTTTTTCTGGTTTGTGTGTAATTGCTTCATGGAATCAAGAAAACATTCTTTTCTTTTTTTTTAATGTCTACTTTTGAGAGGGGGGGAGAGAGGGGGGGAGAGAGGGAGAGAGGGAGAGAGGGAGAGAGGGAGAGAGAGAGAGAGAGAGAGAGAGAGAGCACACGCGTGAGCAAGGGAGGAACAGAGACAGATGGAAACACAGAATCCAAAGCAGGGTCCAGGCACTGAGCTGTCAGCACAGAGCCCAATGTGGGGCTTGAACCCACGGACCATGAGATCATGACCTGAGCCGAAGTCAGATGCTTAACACACTGAGCCACCCACCCAGGCACCCCAAGAAAATATTCTTTAGGAATACTCAGAAATATTCAAGAAGAGGAAACCAATAAAATATTATAGTTGCTACACTAAAGTAGGAAAAAGGAAAGACTGTGTAATTTGAATATTTAAGAGGAAAACTATTTCTTTTATTAAATACTCCTTTCTTGGGGCACCTGGCTGGCTCAGTCAGTAGAGCATGCAACTCTTGATCTCAGGGTGTGGGTTGAAGCCCCACATTGGATACAGAGATTACTTAAAAATAAAATCTTAAAATATATCCCTTCCTTGAAAATTGGTCTGTGTTAACTATGGTATATGAATTATCTCATTCTGTCCTCACACTGACCCTGTAAGTTACAATGATGATGATAAGATCAATGCCCACTCTCTGACTAGAAAACTAAGGCTTAGAAAAGTCAAGTCAATTGCCCAAGTCACTCTAATTATGAGTAGCAGTAAAGCTGAGATTTAAATTAGGTAGCCTATTCTTAGAGTCCTCACTAAAAGATACTCTGCTTATAACAAAATTATATTATACTGTAAAACATAATATAAAATTATTACTGAAAATTAAACTCAAAAGATGGGCTGATCTCAGACCTGTATCTAGGGTGGCTTGGTTACTAAAATTATAAAAGCAACCACATATCATATTACATAAGTAAAATTCTAATGACACATAACATGTTTGTTTTATTATATGAGCTTTTATCTTTATTTTGCCTAAGAAAAGAGGCAAGCTGATGAGAACATAATAAATATTTTATATTATTTATTCACACATATCTATACTTATCATAAGACTGAATGCAAGTTGATAGAGCAGCTAGGGTGCTAGAAAATAGGAAATTACCTAATGTTTAAATTCTCTGAGCCATTTACAGATCTTTTGCTTTGGGTCATGAACATCCTCGCTACAGGGAGAGAGAGACAGTAGATGGAAGTAAAAACCAAATGACTTATCTTTGAACCTATTTTAAGAAGTTCTTACAAAAAAAGTGAACAAGAAAAATGCAGAAATTATTGGCTAAAATGAGGTTTGGAGATTATCCAAGGGTTTCTTTTTATCACTCAACCACCCTTACTAATTTGCAAGTATAATTGAGAATGGGCCACAAAAGTCAATTTGAAAAGTGGTTGTCAGGAGCATTAAACCTTACAAGTTGAATAATGTAAGAACTACTTGATGCCCAAAAAAAAATGGGGCGGGGGGGGGGGTGTCTTTCAGATGGCAATTATTATAAAATGAGAAATTTAATTTCCTAAGTTAAATTGTAAGTAGGAAAAAATCAAAAAATGTGAAAGCTTGCCTTTCCATTTCTTCTTTTAACTTCCATGGGCACATATTAGCTAACCCAGCCTAGAACACTGTATTGAATTTTGAGGAGCTATCAACCCTTCCTAAATGCGATGAAAGTTACTGACCTATCACACTGAAAACACGTGTAAAACCACATTTTTGTCTATCCTTTCAAAGAGTCCAAAGATTTCCTGAAGCTTCACATGAATCTCCAACTAAATCTATCTACTCAGTTAAGAATTTCTTTGCCAGACTATGATCTCCACATAGCTGGTAGTGCAATATTTTCTTATTTTGCTCACCTGGTGACAGACTGCGTACTGCCTGGCAGATGAAAAAGACCCTGATGTGTATTTAAACTGAGCTCCTGGCCAGGGGAAAAAAAACAAACAGTGATGCTGCATAGATGTGATTTATCACCTTTTCCCCCTATACTTTGTAAATGTTGACCTTGTATGGAAAAGAAGATTGCTATTTCTTAAAGCATTTCTCTTGATTTTATCTCTGTTTCAACACTTAGAGGTGTACAATAAAGAACCTGGTAATTTTAATATCCAAAATATATCATTTGGAAGAAAACTGTGAAATGGTACGGAACATTTATTGAATTCCTAGTATGTTATAAGCACTCTACTGAACGTGCATTTTCTCTTCCTTTTTACTTTTGTATTATCTAAGTCTTTTACAAATACCATTTATTTAGGTTATGTTTTTTTTCATCTGATGATTTCTGACTTTTAATCGGTGTTTAACCAACTTAAATATGATGTGATCACTGATCCATTTGGACTTAAAAAAATTCTTTTGTGTTTCCTGCCTATGCTCTAACTCCCCTACTTATCTTCTCCACCCTACCCTGACTTCTTTCTTCTTCACTTCACACTCCTGTTGGCAATTCAATAGGGTTATATTTTTATGAAATCCTTTTTTTATTCTTTTCTATTTTGGAGACTATGTATTATATTCCTATTTTTTAGGATTACCATTAATTTAATAATTCATTTTCCTGACTATAAATGAGTATTTCCCTATTGCTAGTGTTAGCATACTCTAAATATACACTGAGCATTTGCCTGACCCACTTTATTACTTTACCTGCTATGAAACAAAAAAAAGAGTTACTAAAAAAAGTTACCATTACTAACATTGTCTCACTTTCTAGGGTCACTTGTACCCCATGCCTCCCTCTGGTCCACTATCCTTGATTACGTACATTCCTCCAGAACTCTTTTAGTGAGGACCTATGGATGGTAAACTAACTAGATGTTTATTTCAAAATATTTCCCTTTTCTTTTTTCCTTATACTTAAATGTCTATTTTGGCACAATGTTTTTAGATTGTCAGTTACTTTTGCTCACCACTTAAAAATGTTACTCCATTGTCTATGGCCTCTAGAGGAGTCTACTGTTTATCCAACTGTTTTTCAAAGGTGACCCATTGGTGCAATCTACAGATTTTTAAATTGTTCTGTTTATACTTGAGTTTCTTCAATTTCACTCCAAAGTTTCTGAGTATGTTTTTATTTATCCTGAACATAGCCTGATACACCATGAAACTATATCTTTTTTTCAATGATAGAAAATTTTCACTAATAATCTGTTCAAATATTTTTTCTCCACCATTCCTTCTATATTGTTTCCCAGGACTCCTGCATAAGAGTTAACATTATACAGACTAACACTGCCCACCAAAATGCAATGCAAGGCATATATATAATTTAAAATTTTATGTAGTCATGTTAAAAACTAAAAAAAAGGATAACATTAATTTTAATATTTGCTATTTAACCCAATGTCCAAAATGTCATCATACAACATAAATCAATATAAAATTATCAGAGATAAATATAAAACTTGTAAGAGATATCTGAGACTCTTCTTTTGAATGAAGTCCCTGTGATCTACTGTCTAATTTTACACTTACAGCACATTTTAATTGCTTACTTGTCCCTTATGCTTAATAGTTACCATATTGGTCAACATATGTGATAAACCCTCAAACTATTCTCTGTACTGCTTAACTGCTCTTTTATATCTTTGCCTCCCTGTCTATCTGGGTGGCAAACTGATTCACCTTTAGACTGAGCTTAATCTAGTATTTCCAATCTACTGAGCTTTTATTTCAGTGACTATATGTTCTACTTCCAAAATTTCTAATTGATTCATTTTTGTAGGAAGTATTCTCTTATCATTTCTGCCTTTTATTTCATATTTTCATTTTCAATTTTCAAGGGAAATTAAGGCTGCACTTACTCATTGAACATTCAAAATATATTTACTTAAAACTTTTCCATAATATCACTTTTACCTTCGAGTGAATTTATGTACTAACTGTTGAGATATTTTTTCTGGGTTTTTTTCTCTTTCTCAAAGTTAGAATTGCTCAACTTGTTGGAATTTAGATTTGTACCATCATTTAGGTAGGAGTTTATTTTTGTTGATGCCTTCACTCTATTCCCTTTCTTTTTAACAGTTTTTGAGCTTGTCTCCATCCCTGGGATTCTCAGGTGAAATTCAAGTCTTAATAATGATGTTTCAGGGCTTCTCCTCTGCTACCTGTTAATTTACCAGATCAGCACATAAAAGGTCTCAGCCTTTCATCGGCCACTTATTTTCCCACTTCCCCTCTTCTTCTGGTTCTCCTAGCTAGCCCATGAGCTTCTTTTCACTATCACGTCCGCTCCATGAAAGCAGGGATTTGTGTCTGGGTAAATGCATCGTTAACACTAGAATAGGGCCAGGCACATATTACAGACATGTGTATTTGTTGAATAAATAAATACAGAATAAGATTTGTATCAGCTACAGACATCCAAATTATGTTGCCTTCTCTATTTGCTGGGAATTACTTGAGAAGCAAGTTTTTTCAACATTCTGCTAAGAAAGACACATCATTAGTGATATAATGATTACATGTAATCATTCAAAAGAGATTAAGAGGGGTGTGTGGGTGGCTCAGACGGTTGAGCTACCAACTCTTGATTTTGGCTGAGGTCATGATCCCAGGGTCACGGGATCAAGCCCGGCATTAGATTCTGTGCTGAGCATAAAGCCTGCTTAAGATTCCCCGTCTCTCCCTCTGCTCCTCCCCTGCTTGCACATTCTCTCTCTCTCCCTAAAATAAAAGAGAAAGAGAGAAAGAATATGAAATATATGGAATACAGTAAATAGGTCTAATAAGTGTATAAATGGAATCTCAGTAAGAAAGTTGTGATAGAGAAGAAGCAATCATTATTTGAAGATATATCGGCTAAACTTTTTCAAAAATTTATAAAATACATTAAGCCATAGATTCGGGTAGTACTACAAACACAAACTAAAAATTACAAAGAAAAGCCCCAGGAATGTATATTATAATAAACCAGCTAAAAAGCAAATATCAACAATGAATGGAACACGTTTATTGCCCTCATTGAGTATATTTTATACTGAATATAAAATATGATAATATTTGAGAAAGAGAAAAGTAGCCCCTGTGATCCAGGAGTGGTGCCATGAGTTGGCCTGGCCCTCACTGATAACTCTTGGGCTCCTGCTAAACATAAAGAATTTCACAGAACATCAACATTAGATAAAGCTATTTTATGATCATGTTGGCTCCGAACAAAAATAAGATCATTCTGCAATGCCTGAGCACAGACACATCATGAACATTGTCAAACCACAAAAATGTGTGAACATTCCTCTATCTTGGCTAATGAGAGTAACTGTTGCTTACCAATAAAATTAGTCTCAATCTAGTCTTCTCTTTTTTCTGTATAGGTGTATTAACATAATCATAGCATTAGCCCTGCTTCCTAACAGCATCCAATCCAAAGCAATGCCTCAATTCCTTAAACGCTCCTCCAATTCACCTAACCAAAGCCTAAATCCTACAAATAGTCTTTTCTTGTTTTAAAATTTTTTAACATTTATTTATTATTGAGAGACAGAGACAGACAGAGCATGACCATGGGATGGGCAGAGAGAGGGGGAGACACATAATCTGAAGCAGGCTCCAGGCTCCAAGCTGTCAGCACAGAGCCCAACACGGGGCTTGAACTCACAAACTGCGAGATCATGACCTGAGCCGAAGTCAGATGCTTTCCCGACTGAGCCACCCATGTGCCCCTCAATAGTCTTTTCTAATACACTGTTATACTTCTAACACTAGTTTACTCAACAGTCCCCATATAACATATTCTTCCTTACCAAAATAGGTAATAAACCCAACTTGTACAACCACAAAGTGTGTTCTTGGTGATCACTGCCTGGAGAGCACTGATATATACAGCATATGTGTAGAAGTAAAACCACAGGAAATTAACCAAAAGGTCTGCCATGATTATTTCTGAAGAAGATACTCACTTTTATTGTCCAGATTTTTTTAAGAGAGATGGAGAAGGTGTGGCAGCAAGAGAAGGAGAGGGAAAGAGAGAATCTCAAGCAGGATCCACACCTAGCATAGAGCCAGATGCAAAGCTCAACCTCAGGACTGTGAGATCATGATCTGAGCAGAAATCAAGTCAGATGCCCAACCGACTGAGCCACCTAGGTATCCCATATTTTCCAGGTTTCTATTAAACACATATTTCTTTGCAAATTGAAAAAACAATTTGAAAATGTTCATCTGTGGATCTTTATTAAGTAGCATTGTGTAAATGTGTATAAGGTCCTTTTTGATATATTTTTGCCTAAAATGCAGTAATCTTTATATTGTCTGCAAAAATGAAAATACTAAGCATCTCTGAGTGGTGAGTTTTTGGATGACTTATATTTTTACTTTGGGTTTTTCTGAATTTTCTAAAACATACATGTATTCAGAATCCAAAGCCCACTGAAACAATTCTATTTTCAAAACTATCCAGCACTGATGTTATAATTAAATTATTGATAGAGATTAAGTAATATGAATAATTGTAACTAAAGCCCACCCACAATGGAACCCAGACAATGTGTTTGCCTCCTCATTGCATAAGCCTTACCAGGTAAAAACATTGACTTGAAGTGGAAAGACAGAGTAAGGAATAAAGTAAAATCGAGAAATTTGAAACATATCAACAAAGATAGAGTTCACTATAACATATTATGGGACTTTAAATGAAATATTTAGACTTGTTCTTCTAGGGTAATAACTGAAGTCGTATCGAAAGTTGCATATACCAAATCCTAATTTTGTTTTTATTTGTTGGAACTCAAAAACAATTCAACTGTATCAGAAATAGTTTTATGAAACTGACTTATTCAGCAGTAACTCTAAATTAGTGTGTGCCTTCTGCCTTTTTTTTTTGTCTTAATTACACACAGACTATTTATATACTCCATGTGACTTTCTGAAGAAATCTAAGTTGTAATTTTCAAAAGTTAGGTTAGTGACCTATAAAGGAAATCATGTATTTTTATCTTGTCACATATGATCACTGTTTTCCACAGCATATTATCAAGTATTTTACTACACATCAAATGCTCATATTTACAACTGGTAACATTATATACCAAAGTAGACCAAAATTGTTTCTGTATTATTCCTATTTAAAAAAAAAAAGAAATTATTTTATTATAGCATTCCTAAAAACAGCCATGTATTTATTTTTATTTTTTTAATGTTTATTTTTGAGAGAGAGAGAAACAGTGTGAGTGGGGGAGAGGCAAAGAGAGAGGGACACACAGAATGTGAAGCAGGCTTCAGGCTCTGAGCTGTGAGCACAGAGCTCAACGTGGGCTGAACCTCACCAACCGTGAGGTCATGACCTGGGCCAAAGTCACAGACACTCAACCGACTGAGCCAACGGGGTGCCCCCAAAACAGCCACATTTTATACCAAATTTTAACATACTATGGTTGAGAAATCTTGAAACACGAAGCTTTAATGTGTAGGACCAGAGTGTGCAAAGGAAATGCCACCTGTGTCTGAAATGGTTTATTACAGACAAAACGGTAACGAGTGACATCCTCAAAACCATTGTGCAAAGGGTGTTTTATTTTCTCCTAAGGAAAAAAATCATAGTGTTAATGGAGAGGGGATATATTGTGCACTACTAATGCACACCTCTTGCAGCTCGTTTTACGTACCATAATTCACATAAAGAGTCTTAAAAGCCCATTCATTTATTTGTTGTTGGAGAGTGGAAAGTCATTAAGAATTATGCATTAGTAACACTTTGTAAATCATTCTAATTACGTTTTATGAATCATTCGACATTTGGAAATAAAGCTTAACTTGTCCGTGACATTTTTTTCCAAATGTGTATGCTCATTCTAAGAATGGATAGTTCCACATTTTATCAAAACAAATACAGCTAAGTTTCACACTTGGTATTACAACCTACCCAAATGACCAATTAACTCAATGGTTATAGAAATGTGGACAGACTTGACATGACTGGAAATGCTTATTGACTTTAGGATGAGACTGACACTAATGAAAATTAAGTAGCAGAAATAACTAAAAGCTTGTATTTTCTCTGCCATCTTTTTTTTTCCTTTTCTACATATATGGATTCAGATCCTTTCAAGAGGACAGGAGAGGAATGGCACCACATTAGTTTTATATCCAGGAGGTGAGAGCAAAGACCTAGAAATGAGCAAAATTATCACTGCGCCTGATTTTATAACCAGTGACTCACTGACTGGAAGGTGGACAGACTTCATAGGTAGTCAAGAGAGTGGATCCCTTGACTTCCCAACAACTGACTTTTTGTACAGCAGGCTGACTGAACGAAGAAAAGGCACCGGCTATTTCCCGACCAGAGGTGAAGTTCTCCCAGGGTAGGAATTCTGTCTCATACACACATCATTCGTCTGACCTCCTAACAAATGCTCAAAGTGTAGAAAGTTTTCACCAAAATTTGGTTAAAATATTTTCTTTGAGCACACTATTGAAAAAGATGAAAAGAAGGTAGAAGGAAGGTGACTGTTAATACCAAAGAGAACTACAGCAGGTGTCTGTTAATTATCATAAGTAATTACTACTCCACGCACACTTAACTCTCCATACAGCATAACGTGCGATTAATGTTATTTTCTGAGAAAATTCTACTTTCTGGGAAAAACATTAATGACTATACAATTTCTCTATGAATGTCTGGTTTAGTAATTCAAAGAGAGACATAAACATATGAGAGAACCTTAGTTTTAATAACATAGAATTCCATCAACAATTCAATAATCCAAATCTGTAGATGTGCAGGTTGTGCTTTTTTGTTCCGGGTATGCAGTGTGAAAGTGTGATTTTCCTAATAGACGAGCAGAAATGATAGAAATCTCAATACAGAGTGACCAGAAATTGGTGCTGAATAAGTTAATATAAATGGCTGTAGATGCTTGTCCTCTCTACTTTGAGAGCTGCTTTCAGAGATTTAACAAGAGATTTAGACCCAAAATTCATTACAACCCAATACAAAAAAAAAAAAGGAAAGGCAAAAATAATGTTCAGCAAAACAGTGTTTATTGGATGTTTAAAAAAAGAAAACACTGTAAATGTTTAAATACGCGTGTAGATATAGACACACACCCATGTTATAAATAGGTAACACAGATGCATGCACGTTATACTTGCATAGTGTTTTAAAGTTTGTGCTCCTGCAGGCTGCCTTGCTTAGCAACTGTCCCTCCATCTTGGCTTTGCCATCGTGTATAAAGTTTAGTAGCTTTTGCCGAAACTCAATAACTAAATACTTTAAAAGCTTGATACCACAAAACAATTAAGGAAATTGAAGTTACCGAAGTACCTGGCCAGGAAATTTGGAAATTTTTCATGATTACATTGGCATAGCTCATTATTGTCCATCCTATCATTCTCTCACTTTCTTTGTAAACAGTGACTGGTCTTTTAAGTTCAACTACTATTTATTAAATACATACTATGTGCCATGTACCATATTAGGTGCTGAATAGCTCAAGATTAATCAACCATCCTCTACCCCCAGAAAGCTATTAGAGGTGAAAGACATGTAATAACAAGTACATATGCAGTACTGAAATGAGCTGAAAACCTTCAACATATTCAATAAATGCTATGTATTAATAGATCACTTTCTACTAGCCCCTTCCATTTAGTGTTTACATATAAACAAAAGCTTCTTTCTCAAAACAACCAACCAACCTTATTATCCATGCTACTCTTCCTAAATCCATTTTAGTTGCCCAAATTTCTGAAATTAACAATCACCTGCTCTATTTGCTCACTACGTAGACATACACATACTGTTTCTGGCATCAGCGTATTGAAACATCACTAAAAATATCACTAATCAGGGAATCTGGGTGGTTCAGTGGGTTAAGCGTCTGACTCTCGATTTTACCTCAGGTCATGATCTCAGGGTTTGTGGGTTTGAGCCCTGCATCAGGCTCTGGGCTGACAGCACAGAACCTGCTTGCCATTCTTTCTCTCCCTCTCTCTCTTTGCCTCCCCCTTTCCCCCTCCCTCCCAGTCTCTCTCTCGCTCTCAGAAATAAATAAATAAGTGACCTTAAAAAGAATAATGTCACCAATCACCCAGGTCTATTGATAGTTTCTGCATCTTTGGATACTGTTCAACATTCACTTTTTTTCTTACCCACTCCCTTCCTCTGATTCTCTGGTTTTCTGAGTTATTTGGTTTCTCCACCCAGCTCTCTGAGCTCCTCTCTATACTATTTGTTGTTCTCTCTCCTGTCTCCTATTTTCTGTGAACATTTCTCAAATTTGAGTCATCAGCTATGTACTAATACTCCTTCCCCTCTGCTTCATAAAACTCAGCCATTTTCAAGTACACAATTAAAAATTTCATTTAAAAAAGTAAACTATATTAAATATCTAGGAATAAAGATAGAAGACTAACTCTCTGGGGAGATATTCAGAATTTTATGTATCTCAAAGTTATTGTTATGAAAGACAGATTTTAAATTAAATATAAATTACAAGCTTGTGTGTGAAATCACTACCTTGAAAACAAATATTTCTAAAATTGAAATGAATGTCAGTTTATACCCAGTCCAAATTTTCTTTGGTTTTCTTTCAAAACAAAAAACAAAAAACAATGTGAATAGGACACAAGATACAGACAGAAGGGCATAATAGGACACACCTTCCCGAGTGTCTCTCTGGATCCACACAAATATGCCACCAAATGACAGATTAATTACACCCACGTGGAGTGCGGAACCTATAAGGATAAAGGAATCTGGAGCCACAGTCTTTTATACCTTTGAGCAAGGGGAGGAGCCATTATCAGCCTTAATGTCAACCTACTATTATATAAAGGAATTCATTCCTGTGCGATCACTATGTATTTCTCCTTCAAAATCTATTTCTTTCCCTGCTTCCTCATTAATGATAGGGCTGAGCCATGGCCTGTCATGTGGAACAACTCTGGCACCATTAAGGTGACCATTGGGGTCTTTCAAAACAGAATATCAAAGTGTGGGGATTAGAGACCTAGAAAAAAAAATCAAGGAAACACAGCTTCTTATTCCAGTTCAAGCATTATCAATGATTTTGAGGGTCTTTGGCTTTCTTTACACTTCTGTTTTCTTATCACCTGCAAAAATGAGTAAATTAAATCCCATGATTACTGATTTCTCTCCAAACTCCATCATGATATAATAGTACTTTTATCTACAAATTAGAGCCTATAAGCCAAATCTGGCCTACCATCTGCTTTTATAAATACATATGCCTTGCAACACATTCACAAATCACATATGGCATGCATCCCGTGGCTTCTTTTGCGGCAGGGACAGAGTTGAGTAGTTGCAAGAGACCATATAGCCCAGAAACCACAAAATATCTGCTACCTGGCCTTTTACAGAAAAAAAAGTTAGCTGACCAACATATCTACAAATCCTTTTCTGATCTCTCCAGAAGTCAATTCCGTATCTTTAACTAATTGTTGTGCTAAGCAACACTCGGATGGGCTAACATCACTACATAACATACCCAAAATGAACCCTATACACACACACACACACACACACACACACACACACACTATATGCATAGCAAAGTGGCATTCCTTTATTTCTCTCCATTACTATTAAGAGATAAGTCCCATGGAAGTCAATATTATACAAAGTTACAATCACATCTTTTAGAGACTATAAAGGGTGGTGGTTATGAGTATCAAATTCATAACTGCCAATGGAATCAAACTAAGTTATACTGTGAGCTCTTCCTCTTACCATTCACTATCTCCTAATGTATGAATACAGTATAATCCCTAAAACAACACTATTTTGTGTAAGGCACACATATCAATTTCCTACACATAAGGGCTCCATAAATTTGAGCTATTACTATAAATTATGGTAGTATCTCCAGCTTCCAGAATAGTAAACACTTCATAAACCTTTGTTAAATTAATGAAATAGCTAAAAGATTCCATGAATTATTACCAATGATAATTTCACATTACCAGTTACTCAGGCTTTTTAAAACTTCAGTCCTATCATTGGTTTTAACATCTCCTGTAAACCCACAATAAAATTCTGAGGCTTATTTACTGGCAAACCCTATAAATCTGAATCTCCAGACTCTTCTCTGTGCATCTGGAATTGCCTCATTTTCCTTCTACTTAAACAAGTCCTTTAGAAAAGCACATCAATCCCATCATTTTTTAAATACTTTAGGACAGAATTCAATGGCAACTACTTAAAGAATAGGTCTCTGTAGATGGATACATTTTTAACCTGTCTGTATGTGACAGCTGCTGGAGATTTTTAAGCAAGAAAGGAAAAAGAGAAGCAGTGTTGAACTTCTAATGGTCCTGTATTTTCCAAGGTGATTTTCCATGAACTTAGATCACCAACAAAGAATATAGAATATAATAAATACCCTAGAGCCTTGCAAAAAATGTCTTCACTGTGTTATAAGTTAGTCACATGCTCTAAATGTTTTTGAAAAAACATTCAATCTGAGGAATGCCCTGAGTATCTCAAATATAAACTGAACATACTGAATAATCTAAAGTTTCTGTGTCTAATAGTAGCAATTAGCCTAAGCAGATATTGGGAGCTTGAAACAGAACTAGTACAAATACCTAATTTCAAAGACATAATAAAAATACATATATATCATATATCTCAACAATTTTTATATTGGTTGTATGTTGCAATAATAAATTTTTGAACCTATATGGTTAAATAAATTAACATTTTCTCACCTCTTTTTTTTTTTTTAATGTGGCTACCATAAAACTTAAAATACATGTAGCTTGCATTGTATTTCTATTTGACAGCATTGGTATAAAGAGCTGATTCAAAGACCCATCATTAAAACCCCTAGTGCAAGTCCTTCACCTCTGGTTAAGCTCATTCCTAATTACTTTATTCTTTTTCTTGCTATTGTAAATGGAATTTTATTATACAAAGTTTATTTCTTTTTGAGAAAGAGCATGCACAAATGCATGTGAGCGGGGGAGGGGTGCGGAGAGAGGGGGGCAGAGCATCCAAAGTAGGTTCTGTGCCTACAGCAGAGAGGTCGATGCTGGCCTTGAACTCATGAACCATGAGATCATGACCTGAAGTTGGATGCTTATCTGACTGAGCCACCCATGTGTCCCAGAATTGTTTTATTTCCTTTTCAGATTGTATATTGTTTGTATATAGAAACACAATCTTTTTTGTAAATTGATTATGTATCCTGCAACTTCACTGGATGTGTTTCTTGTTTCTAGGTTTTCTTGCTGAATCTTGAGGGTTTTCCAGATATATGATTGTGTCATTAGCGAACAGAGATAATTTTACTTTTTCCTTTATGATTTGGATATACCTGTTATTTCTTTTCCTGGGATGAGCGGACATAGGGAAATGTTGGTCAAAGAGTACACAGTTTCAGTTAGGCATGATCAATAGTCCTATAGATCTAATGTTCAGCAACGTAAATATAGTTATAATATTGTATTGTATACTTAATATTTGCTAAGAAGGTAGAACTTAATTACGCTTATCACACACACCAAAAAAATAAAGAAAATAGCAAATATGTGAAGTGATGATTATGTCAATTAGCTAGATTTGTGATTATTTCACAATATATATAAAAACATCAATTCATATACCTAAAGTATATATAACTTTTATTTCTCAATTATATCTCAATAAAGATGAGAAAAAAAAAACAGCACCTTTAAAACTATTCATTGAACAGAAAAAAATGCAGAAATTATTATGGCATATCTACTATCTCATTTTAGGGAATTTTTCACTGTGGGAACCAAAAGCGACCAGGCATGCCCTGTTTTTACTCTCTGAATCTAAAAAGTGAAAGATCTGGATTCAGCTCAGCCAATCAGAAACTGCTGTTCAGGACTCTGGAACTGAAGACACAGACAGAGCAACTAGGCATCTAACTACTATAGACTACCCTGCTGGGAACAGAAAAACATGTCCAACACAGTACCTGTGTCGGTACCAGTGGAGCCCCCTAAGGATTATGCCCATGATTTGACCTTGACAATGGCCATGTTCTCTTGATCCTCTGATACCCCTGGTTTCTGTCTATTATTTTCATCTGATGCCCCGGTATTCTCACTGATTCTGTGAGCAACCCAACGTATTTCTAAAACATTCCCAGTCAGATGCTAAGAACTTGAGCATCTGACTTTGGCTCAAGTCATGATCTCACAGTTCATGAATTCAAGTCTCACATCCGGTGAGCTCAAGCCCCACTTCAAGTGAGCATGCATCCTGCTTCAGGTAAAACACCAGCCCTGATGAGCCCCGCCTTTCTCTCTTTCTCTCTCTGCCCCTCCCTCACTTGTGCCCTCTCTGTCTCAAAAACAAACAAAAACACATTCCCATCCAGCATAAGTTATGCATGCATCCAAGAAAAAGATACATCTAGAATATTTTACTATTTTGCTTTTTTATTTTTAAAAAAATTTTGTTTATGTTTGTCTCTTTTTGAGAGAGACAGAGAGAGAGAGAGAGAACGTGAGCAAGCATGAGCAGGGAAGGAGCACAGAAAGAGGGAGAATCTGAAGCAGGCACTATGCTGTGAGCTGACAGCACAGAATACAACGTGATCATGACCTGAGCTGAAGTCGGACACTTCACCGACTGAGCCACCCAGGCACCACTATTTTGCTTTTCATTAGAAAACAATGTCACATTCAGTGCCTCTAGTATAGTGGTTTTCATTCTTGAATGTACATCAAGATCACCTGATGGACTTCTTTAAAACAGACTGCTGAGTTCGAGCCCTGTGTTAGGCTCTGTGCTGATGGCTCAGAGCCTGAAGCCTGCTTCTAATTCTGTGTCTCCCTTTCTTTCTTCCCCCCCCCCCCCCCACTCATACTCTCTCTCTCAAAAATAAAACATTAAAAAATAAAATAAAA